>NW_024412391.1:70448867-70488635 GCF_014898765.1 Herpailurus yagouaroundi
TCTTCGTGTTTCCACGCTTTTCCACATGTGTCTTCATGTTTCCACGTGTCTTCATGTTTCCATGTTTTTCTACATGTTTCCATGTTTTTCTACATGTGTCTTCATGTTCCCACATTTTTCCACATGTGTCTTTATTTTTCCACGTTTTTCCACATGTGTCTTCATGTTTCCACATTTTTCTTTGGGACACAGTGGCAAATCTTAGTTTTAGTTTTTTTTTTTTTGCTGGAAATAATATGTACTCCTGTTCTACTCGAGGTACGTCTTAAATTTTCTCTTTTTTGGTTTTTACTAGTGTTACTATAATTTTCCTAAGTGTGGCCTTATTCATATTCACCCTACTAAGTGGTTATAGTTTTTCTTTCTTTCTTTTTTTTTTTTTTTGTCTTAAATAAATGAAATTAAACATTTTCCATTAATTATGGAAAATTGTGGGCCGGGGTGCCTGGGTGGTTCAGTTAACCATCTGACTCTGGATTTCAACTCGGCTCATGATCTCACGGTTTGTGAGATCTAGCCCCGTGCTGGGCTTGACACTGATGGTGCAGAGTCTGCTTGAGATTCTCTCTCTTTGCCCTTTCTCTTTTTCTCCCTCTCAAAATAAATAAACTTAAAAAAAAATTTATGTTCTTTTATTCTGCCTCTTATCCTTCAAGTACTCTGACTGCATGTATGTTAGACCTTTTCATTGAATCCCGTATTTCCCGCAGGTTGTTTTTTTTTTCCTGTATTTTCCATCCTTCGTCTTTTATAGGTATCACTTTTTCTTGTCATGTCTTCAGTTCACTAAAGTATCTGCTATGCTATTTCTAATCTGTTATCGAACACATCGACTGAATTCTTAGTTTCAGTGTTTACATTTTCAGCTGTTATTTTAAAAGCACAGTCAGAAAACTATCTGAAACACCTGAATGTCTCTTCCTACGCCTTGTCTTTCTTTTGGTTTCTGGTGACTTTGTTCTGTTCTTTGCAAGCCTTGAAATTTTTTTAATGTTTACTTATTTACGTAGGGAGCACGCAAGTGGGGGGGGTGGGCGCAGAGAGAGGGAGAGACAGAAATTCAAGCAGGCTCCCACTGTTAGCGCAGAGCCCTGTGCAGGGCTTGATCTCAGGAGCCATGAGGTCATGACTTGAGCTGAAATCAAGAGTTGGATGCTGAGATGACTAAGCCTCCCAGGCTCCCCAAGCCTTGGATGTGTTGAACGAATGCTGAACATGATAGACAACAGTTAAGTATCACACCTTCTTCTGCCAGTCAGATATGGTGGCAGCGAGTTACGCTGATTTATTAGATAGTTGCTTTCTTAGGGTTAGACTATATCTTATTTGTCTTTACTCTCAGGTGAGAATTTAAGGGCTCTCAACGAAAGGCTTGAGATGTTAACTAACTGCTCTAACTTGTAGGGGCTTGAACATACTAATTTCTGTTTTTTCATCATGAGACGTCTCCAAAACACCTGCTCTACTCTCTAGGCCCCAACTGTTGCTTTGTGTTGTGTTTCTTGGAGTTACTTCCTGTGTACAACTTAAGAAATAATTTAAAGCCATATTTTGCGGCTCCTTCTGCTGGACTCTGTTGTTTCTTAGATTTTGCCCCTTAACTTCCAGCTTCTCAGACAGCCCCGACTGGCCTCTGTCTGACATTTGCCTCTCCAGTGATGCAAGGCCCCTTCTTCCTGATTGAAAAGTTCTATTCTCCCCAGCCAATGCAAACTGGAGAGAGTCTATAGAGAAAACCACCCAACTGAAGTACTATTCTCCCAATAAGGGTAGTATCTCCTCATTATGCTGCTTGTGTTAGTTAATCCTGAGGGACCTCAAACAGCTTTTTAAAATAGTTTGTCCAGAATTTTAATGGTTTATAGTGTGAGGTTGGTCTGACATACCTGTCTTGATTACTATTGAAACTGAGAGTTATTATTTTTTAAGCTATACTTTAAGCATTCATTATTTGCCAGGTATGGTGCTGAGGGATTTAATTGTATTATCTCATTTAATCCTCACAACAGTCTTTGAAGTAGTTATTCTCACTTTTATAGACAAAGGAATCGAGTCTTAGGAAGGATAATTAACTAGCCCAGGTCACATAGTAAGCTGTAAATCTCCATCTGTCTGATAGAAATGGGGTGGGGGGAGGAGAGGGAGTGGTAGGAGAAGAGAGGGAGGGGGAAGAAGGATCAGGGCTGGTTTCAGGCCCTTACAAAGAACACAGAACTTGTTTTACTGTTTTTCTGACTGATGATACCTTATCCCCATAGACTTACCTTACTTCTGGTTAGAAAGTGTCCTCTATAATTTTTACTGGTAATAGGAAAAAATAATAAGAAAACAAGAAAAACATGTTTATTATATTCTCAAAGCTTTATGTAAAAATATTTTTGAGGAAACAGTATATGTCATCCCAACTGCCTTTGCTGCTTTAATTGGTACGTGAAAAAATCTTAAGGTAATTCAATAAACCTTAAGGCATTTTCTCTTTTGTTTTAGGCGGTTCGTTAATTGAGGCTAGGAGACCTACTGCAAGCAGAAGCAAATTGAGATGTTTTAAATAATGAGAAGGTGAATATAGGTCTAACTTTGAATGTGAAAGAAAACATTAAATACCCAAGTCTAAATAGATGTATAGGAAACATCTGAATAGATGTATAGCACGCATCTATTGTATGCTTCCTTTGTGCCAGGCACTGTAGGCATTTGACTCATTGAATCCTCTTATCACCTCTCAGATCCAGGTTATCTTGTTATTGCCATTTCATAGATGAGGAAACTGAGGCATGGGAGGGCTGATAAATTGCCCAATGTCACAAAACTACAAAGTGGAAGAGGTTGGACTTAAAACCAGTCTGGCTTCTTAACTCTATTTTACAGAAATACAAATATTCAGCAAAATGTCAATTAACTTGACTTCCTGATGAATAGGATATTCATAATAATTGATTTCTCTGATTAGGTTAAATGATATCACCATATTTTCTATTTTAATACTAGTTAGAAACGTTGCTAAAAGAAATGAATCCACTTCATAATGTATTTGTGAGATATTTCTAAGGAGAAAGTGGTAGCTAGAGGCAAATTTTCTAAAAACTTTAAGTAAAATTTAGAGGAAAAAGTGAAATTATTGATGTGGAGGGACACTAGCTATCTAGGTTCTGAACATTTGAGGAATTAGAAAAATTTCAGAAAAATATCATTAGAAACATGGGCTGGTGGCCACGTGATCATTCATTAATTCATCTCTTCATTCATTCCGCAAGCATTTGTTTATTACATGCTGTGCATTCAAAGAAAACTAACCGGTATTGAATATTTACTATGTGCCATGTAATTTACTAGGTGGTTTTAGAGACATTATCACACTTAATACTCAAAATAGCCTTCTGTGGAGTATATCATTGCCATGTTCACTTGAGGAAACCGTGGCTTAGTGGGCATTAATAATTTGTGCATTGCCAGGAAGCAGATGTCCGTGTAAATGCCAGAGATGGGCCTTGAGCCCAGGACTGAATGACTCTAAGAACCAGGCTATCATGTTGTGGGGTGCTGGTCCTGCCATTGCGGAAGGGGGATAGCAGTCTCACGGAGGGGTAAGACAGAGTTTGGGACCACAAAGAGCTTTACAATTTGGTAAGATGAGATAAGAAAACAACAAATAGAAATCTAACAGTAAAAAGAATGTGGCACATAATCACGAGATGACAGTTAGGTCTCCGAGGGAGGGAGAGATGACTTCCAGTTGTGCTAATGAAAGAAAATTTGGGGGGAAAAAGTGGTTAAGTAAAGATCTGAAGGATACCATTGAAGCTATAAATCATAATCATGTGTTCATACAACAGCCACTGCAGTATCGCTTGTGTGTTTGAGATGGAAGTGATTGTTCTCTCCTCTGAGCTCTGGTGCACTTATCTGAACCTTTTTTTTTTTCTTTTTTTTTTTTTTTTAAAGGTATCTGTCACTTTCTATCTTGTGAAATCATGATTAAATATGCACATGCTTTTTTTAATGGCCTCCGTCAAGGCAGAGACTTATTCCTCAGGTGGATCCCCACAGTGTTTGGCACGATGCCTGTGACATAGCAGGTACTTTTGAAACCCCCCTCTCCCTTAGTGTCATTGACATCATGCTGTCCTGGCTGTCTTCCCATCTCTTTTGACTCTCCTCAGGCTCCTTAAGTGACAAGGTCATGTCCTCACTGCTCATTCTCCTGGCACCTACCTCCCACGTGCAACCTGTTGAAGGACTTAATACAATCTCACTATTTCAGGGACAGCTCCTGTGCCTCCCAAATCAATAGATAGCTCTTCCAAGCTCTGGATTGGCTTGTACAACTGCCTGGCATATGTCTCCCATCTATGCATCCCTCAGGCTCTCTAATGTCAACATCTCTCACATTGAACTCTTCCTTTGCTCCATAGCTCTAACTTTTCCTCTATGTTCTACTCCAGTGAATGTTAGGAACATCTGCTTGATCATGAAGGTCCTTCATAGCTGAGGAGATACAGGTTTAATCTCCTGTTCCCATAAATCTTCATGGTCACTGTCTGAGTTCAAACACCATCATTTCTCGTCTAGATTGCTTAAAGAGTCTCCCCGACATCAGACTTGCTCTCTTGTGATCCATTTTTCCAAATAGCTCCCTGGGATGATTTTTAAAGTGCAAATCTGAAAATGCCATCCTTGAATATCTTGACTTTTCAGTGCCTTTACGATGAAGAATTAAACCCCTCAGCACGGCAAATAGGGACAAACTTTTTCTTCACTTTATCCCTTGCTTGACTCTGCTTCAGACCACAGTCCTGTCCACATTGAATTGTGCTTCTCTGCTCTTTGGTACGCTACTACCATTCCTCCTGGAATATTCACTTATCCTTTCTCTTTGGCCAGCCCAGCCTTCAAATACAAGCTTGATAGCCACATCCTTCGAGAAGACTTCATGACATTTCCTACAATTTTGATGAGTTGGCCCTAGTATTTGCTGGGCTAGCACTCGAGGCTTGTCTCAGTTCTTATCACACTGGAGCCTAATTCTTTACTTAACTATTCTGTTTTTCCTCACTGTCCATGAGTATGTTTAGAGAAGCAACCTTATTTTCTATCTTTATACCATAATGACCAGCTCATTCTCTGGCACATGGCAGAGTTCAATAATAGTTGCTGAATGAATGGACAAAGAATGTTTGACGAACGAGTAAAAATAGAGTCTGAGAACAAAGAATTCACTTCTTTTAATGTGGAAATTGAACTTGGTTCAGTTTTGGGGCATGCTGTGTGATTTTCCACTTCATGGCAATATGCTTTCAATTTCCACCACTATGCTACTAGAATTCTCCCAGAACAAAAAGTAATGCACGTGGGGGCGCCTGAGTGGCTCAGTCGGTTAAGCATCTGACTTCGGCTCAGGTCATGATCTCAAGGTTCATGGGTTCGAGCCCCGCGTCGGGCTCTGTGCTGACAGCTTGGAGCCTGGAGCCTGCTTTGGATTCTGTGTCTCCCTCTCTCTCTGCCCCTCCCCTGCTCACACTCTGTCTCTCCCTCTCTGTCAAAAATAAATAAACATAAAAAAAATTTAAAAAAAAAAGTAATGCACGAGTAAACTAAAACACAGTGCAGAAACCAAGGATAAGTAGATCTTCCCTTAAGGATGTGCTAACCTGGATCCACTAGTCCTTAGTATCTTTGTAATTTATTTTATCTTATTAAACTTGCAACCCTTGCAATCTGTGGATTATTTAATAGTGTGATGGCATTCACATAAAATACAAATGCTACGATTATGACCTGCATTAAATTTTAGTTCTGATATTTTTTTTTCGTTTTTTTTGTGACACCATCTACTAACATATGAGATATCTATAGATGTATGGATAATGAGATATATGTATATTTGTGAAAATGTAGCAGAACTAAATATAATGCATATATAGGTAAACATTTCTCTGTCTTTCTGTGTACCTGTTTGTGTTACACTCTGCTGTGAAAATGCACTAGTCAAATGTTAGAATTGTTTAACTACTCCGTGTGGTTATTGAAAAATTTTTATTTATATTTTTTTCAAAGACACTGGTCTCCCCCATTAGAATTAATGAATCGGCCACTGAAACTATAAGCCTGTTGGTGTGCAGGGCAAACTTGAGGCTCTATCACTGATCTGCATAACTTGCTTTGTTAGTACCCATGATTCTTCACTTCTGACACAGGGATGTGAACGTTACACAACACCCACTGATCTCAAGAACTCTTTTTCTCAGGAATACAACCTAAGTTTATGCTTCTAAAAGGGTTAAGTCTTTGAAATGGAGGGCTAGTTCTAGATTTGTCAGGGTTCCTATGCTTGTTGAAATCAGGGAGATAAAATACAGGAATATGAAGACACGCTAGGGTTCAAACCAAGAAAACCAAGGTAAGATGATACCCCAGTATTCAAAAATATACCATGGAATTGATAATATTTCTTCAGGCAGTTAAGTGCCGTACCTTTGCTCTATTCATGCTTGCCAGCTGCTGTTGGCGTGAATTCCCTACCCCAGTCTACGCCCTGGCCACAAAACCTTCCCTAAATTAAAAATGGAGCCATTGATAAATAATGTAGCCATATTAAAAAAAAAAAGAGCTCATATTCATTTCTAATTGATGCTAGGATACATTAATGTTTTATTCTTTCTCTCTAATTCTATTAATGTGACATGATATAGAAAATATCCAGAGAAAAAGGAAATGCAAATGATATATAGTATCTTTTAATCTTAGAAACTGATGGGGGTATTAGAATTAATCCCAATGGCTCAATGCTCTGGGCCAATGTGGAGATTCCCTCTGATAGAATGAATTGTGGGTCCCTTAACTTCTGTTAAAAGGCTTTCTACAATGGGGAGCTTGCTCTGTCAATTTTGTTACAGCTTTAATCATTGGAAGATGCTGTGAGGAAAAATCAGCCTCCTTACAGTGTGGGTGCATTGTTCCAGCTCTACAAATGCTCTGATGATTGTGCTGTCTAAAGATATAGTTGAATATGGAGGCTGTGTTGTGGATTGGGCAGGACAGGAGGAAGAGACATCCTAGGTAGAGAGAAGAGGGTGTCTTGTTTCTCTTGATGTGGCCTCCCAAGGAAAATGGTACATTGGTGCCCACTACGTAAAGGCCAGAATTCAGGGATTCTGGGGGGTCTGAAGAGCGAAACCTTTAAAACTGTGTTTGTCCTTGGTGGCTAAACAATAGCTAATTCCTGAGAGCATGTGGAATAGGAGGCGACTGGGAGCTTTGAGAACAGACCGGCTATGTGAACCCACAACTTTGGGCTTCTTATTTACACAGTTTTTGGACTCTCTATGATTATTCTTTCTCTGCAATCATTTAGTATTCAATAAGGTCTTACCGAAAGCTTTAGTCTATCTAAATTACACCATAGGGTACTAACGGAAAAGGATTTTGTTGAACATTGTGTATTGAAGTGGATGTATTCATTTTGCAAGAGACCAGCCCGAGCCTACATATTGGAGGCAGCTGGAAATAAGTAGTAAAGAACTTGTAGAGGAAGGGGAAACTCAGGCGGATGGAGGCAGACTACTCTGTTAGTTGTCTCCCCATCCATAAGTTTATGAACTTTTAGAACTAAATCTTGGAGGTTTGTGTTTTATATTATTAAAGTAGCCCATACTGTCCCAAGATTGTTCTTTACAACATTGCCATTGTAGTGTTCGTTAATACTAATTCATCCTTCTGAAGATAATCTGAAAAAAAGCTAATGAATTGCAAATACACATGATCAGTCTTAAAGTGTGTTATGTGAGATGATATTTCTCCTAAATCCTGTCTTCCAAAATGACCATGGTCTCGGCAGCAGTCCTCATGCTCTGTGGTTCCTATGTGCTTTGTCATCATGGTTATTCACTTTGAAAACCTCATATGCTTTTTAAAATGTAGCATGCAGACTGTTCAAAATGCTAGCAGAGCAGTGGGGCACCGCAGGGGACAGTGACCCAACTGCCTTTCTCATTCTACATACTCAATTTCGCTTAGTGAAACCCATTTTTGGAAAAATTCTGATTGAACAAGATATTGTGATCATCTTACCCTGTGAGCAAAGAGAAAGAAGGCAAAGTTCATGGGGAATATATTTTGTTTTAAATGGATGGCTCTGAGTAAATAAATTTGAGATAAATTTGTCTGTACCAGTTAGCCTGATCTAGCTACCAAAATAGTTTGATTCCTATTTTTAGGAACCTTTGTCTTGCTTAGCAACATAAGTCAGTTGAATAGTTGGAAATGGGCTTCTCTGGGCAGGTTTTGGGAGTAATGAGCTAATCGAGTAGGAGCCATGCGAAAGACAACTCAGGGAGGTTCAAGGGGATGAGTGTGAGAGGAAAGAAGAAGGGAGGGGCATGAATGCAGACAGGGGAACTGAAGGGAAAACCATTACTTCCTTCTATTTTCTTCCTAGTCTGCTGTAAACAGCAGGTAGAAATACCTTTCTTCTTTTAAAAAAATACAGGCTGTTCAGTGTGTCAAATAGTATAACCGGGTCATACTTGGACTCTATTGAACTTGCAGAAATCTAAACGTCTTAGGCCTTTTTCATGGGAAATGCTAGCAAGGAAGTTCTTTTATCCTGTATTTTTTAAACCTAGTTTTTTGGAAAGGCACAGTTCTGTATATAGAATCAAAATACCGAGGTAAATGTGTGTATATACCATTAGCTTTGTCACATCATAACATCTCACAGTCGTTTAGAATCCAAATTAATTTATGGAAACATATTTCCTTCCATAAATTGATAACATCTATAGCTCTTACATGCCTGTCATCTATGTATTTATCATCCTGATCCTATAAAATGGTCAGTTAAGAGATGAGAGTACCATGGCAAATCACTACATAGAGTGAGTGAATCAAGGGTTATATGATATATTAATCAACATGAAGTGGGCCATTTATCCAGCTATTAAAATGAACTTGTAGCCTATTATTCTCTGGTCTACATCAATCCATCTTGCCTACAGTGATAAAACACTTCCAAATGCCATAAAAAAAAAAAAAACACCTCATTGCTTATCATGGAATTTCAGAATTAGAAAGGAGTTTAGGAATCATGTACCATATTCTCACCTTGAAGAAAATACTGATCTACTAACTACACTTAGCTACTTTTGCCTGACACTGCAAATAACCTGACTTGCGAGTCCCATATCACCTTCCAAGGCATCAGAATCTTCTTAAAAATCTGTTCGAGAAACTATGTCGGCATGGGTACAGGCAGTTTTCACAACATCTCTCTTTATATCTTTGTTGGAAAAGTGCGTAGATATTTGTCCATTTCCAGATTTTTCTGTTATGATTTCTCAGAGATGATGTCTGAGGTGTCATGATTATATCTGGAAATTCCTTCTGGACTCTAAAATTCCTTGACCTTGGGGATGTGAGATCTTTTAACCTAGGTATGTGCTTCCTTACGATATTCTCAGCCATTCTGGAATCCCCCTTAGCCACGTGCTGTCCTTCCAGTGGGATGATTTGCTTTCACAGAGAAAGAGAGCAATGTTAGCATGACCCTCTTTGCTTGGAGGAAAGGGTATAACCTATTCTTTTCTTGGTTTAAACATAACTTTTAAAATTCTTTTCATCTTCCTTAACATGATTCATAAGCTTGAATTAATGCTTGGGCATCGCTGGCACTGTTCTAAAGGTTCGTACTATTCTTTTATATTCCATTTGTAGTGGGGTGCTCCTCTTTTCCACCTTTTGTCCGTGACCTTTAAAATGTTTTTTTTTCTTTTCTGTTTACAAAAGGAATCTTTAGTGAAGAAAATTGGAAAAGCAGAGACGAGTGTAAAGACTAAAATTAAAAATGAAAATTAACTAAAATGCCACCACTTAGAAATAATAATTCATATTTTAACATACATCATTTTTATGCATATATGTCTTTAGTTGAGGTCATATTCATGTTCGTATTTCTATACTGCTTTCTTATTTATAAGATTTTTTCCCTAGCATACAATATGTATATACAACATAGTTTTAATTGTTTCAAACATTTTATTATAAACATTAGAATTCACTTACTAGCCTCCTTTTTGGAAATGGAGGATCTCATAATACTTGGCTCTTAAAAACAAAATTGTGATGAATATTTTTATGTTATGAAAATCTCACCATATTTTTCCCTATCCAACAATAATTTGATGATTTTTATTTTTTATTACATGATTATTTAGAACTGGACAGTCATAGTTTAATATTAGGGTCTTGTCCTTTGTCAGGCTTTTTTTTTTTTCACCTAAAAGAAAGTCTGCTATTTCTCTGAAGTTTCAGAAATATTCTTTCTTAGATTAGAATTTATTTATTTGGCCAGATGACATGTTTCCCTTTTCCAGAGTCACCATCAATTCCCCAGTCAGTTCTTCCTTCTGAGCCAGACATAAAATTACAGAATACCCCTATTTTCAGATAAATAGATTTTTTTTCTGTGATCTTCTAAGAAAGCAAATTAATGGCAGAGTCACATGTCTTCTTCAGGTTTGGTGAAAAGCATGCTTGACCTCAGTAGGAGGACAATGGGGCAAGAGAGAAATCTGGAACTAGAGAGCATGGCTTGGTCAGGTGAGGGGGGTAGAGTTTCCAGAAAATGCCAAGGAGGGTAATAACATGATGGTCTCTCAGTTTGAAGCACTGCATTTGCCAGCAAACTAGAAATCTAGGGTCTTAGGACGACTCCTCCCAAAGGATATCATTTTACAAAGTGTCAGGGTGACAAGTAGATGAGGGCATTAGTGTCCTAGTTACGGCCTGGAGGGGTAACTGGTGGCTAGGTAGAACTCAGGTCACAAATGGGAAATGTGGAATGGGTTGGGAGAGACTCAGGGTTCTTAAGCAGGCAGATACGCAGGGCTCCAGTCAATTATACCAACACTGGGCTTAGGGCTACGGGTAGGTTTGAATTGAACATACATGATCTGCCCTAATCAAGACTGACTTCAGAACTGTATGAGGCTCAGTGCAGGATGAAGATTCTGATGACTTCTGTTGTGGAGGACTAGACTGCGGGAAAGGCAGGAATGGCCCAAATCCAGGCATGACTGTATTTGATACTCTGATTTTGACCAGAAGAGATTGCCAGCAGATGAGAAGGTGGTTTGTTATTACTTTACCCCATCTCTGTACAAGGATCTATTAGACAAGGTGTGTTCATATACTTGTTTTAAAGGGCGAAAGATTTATACGATCTGAAGAGAAACCAGAGTATCATATACTTGTTTTAAATATGTGGGCTACCTTACTGACCAACTCCCAGTAGCATTTCTGCCTTTTTACTTCTATGTTCATGTAAATAAATTTTGCCACTCTTCCTCCCTCATGGCTGTAATTTTAGTGATTAAATCATTTGCATCTTCTTAAAAAAGAAGCTAATCTCTGACCCTTTTTCATTTTTTCTAGCAAGGTGTACCTTTTAATTTCCATATTTTCATCATTAGCTACACCATTGAAATTAGAATAGATCTATGAGATTGTATCTGTCGCACAATAAAATTTATCACATTTATTAGATATATTCTCTCTGCCTTGGTATTTTGAAATGAGTATGTATTTTTCACACTCCCCACATCCTGCTGCTTTTTTATAATTACTTTGTATTCCTTCTTGATGTTAGTTTTTCTGTGTTATTACATATATTGTTGTCTATACTATTTAGTCTTGTACTTTTATCGGGATTTTTTTTGTTTTTTTTCCTTTTTGGATTTTAATCTAAAATCTCTTGATAGGATCAGCAACTCTTCTAACAGGCTTTTTTTAAATTTATTTTTTATTTTTTTAGGTCCTTGTGACATGTACTTCATCCTTTGCCAGAAGCTTTATCAGATACTTTGGTAATCTTTGCAGAATTTCTTGGCTTGGAATCATAGAAACATATTGATGAAATTCAAGTAGCTTCTGCTGAGAGCTTTAGCTTGAATAATAAGAATAATAATAAAAAAAAGCCTAAGGTTTAAGAGTTTTTTGTTTGTTTGTTTGTTTTTCTGTGGAACAATCCACTCCCTAATGCAGTCATGCCCTTCTTTTGATATTTGAGACCTCATTTATTGCTGCTTCTGTTTAATACTGACCTCTCATATCTTTCCCCTTATTGAAAGATTTTAACAGGGGCGCCTGGGTGGCGCAGTTGGTTAAGCGTCCGACTTCAGCCAGGTCACGATCTCAGGGTCCGTGAGTTCGAGCCCCGCGTCAGGCTCTGGGCGGATGGCTCGGAGCCTGGAGCCTGTTTCCGATTCTGTGTCTCCCTCTCTCTCTGCCTCTCCCCCGTTCATGCTCTGTCTCTGTCTGTCCCATAAATAAATAAAAAAACGTTGAAAAAAAAATTTAAAAAAAAAAAGAAAGATTTTAACAAAATACAGTCTTAAAAGTAAAGAGAATTTGAATCTCATATTCTAAAAAGTTTTTATTGTGAATTATTTTTGGTATCACTATTCCTTGAGCATATTTCAGAGGGAAAAATTTGAGAAATCTAAATCAATAGAAAATTAAAAATAGATATAACACTTCCTTTAGCAAGGAGAATCTTAGTTTCCTTTTTTTCCCCCTTTAGATTTAGGCCTCTAACTAGAAAACAGGGAAACCAAACTTGACTAGAAATCACTATAATCATTATTCTATGTAGAATATAACTGTTCAGGCTAATGTTTTCAGAACATTGATTATGATAGTCAGTATTCATTTCTAACACCATTTGCAAGCCCACCCAGGCCATATTAAGCCCAATTCTTGCTTTCTGTTGTTAGTACTGCTTTTCTAGGGCCCCTGGTAAAGTATTAGCTCTCAGTGGCCTTGAATTTGGATTTCTGGTTCTCAGCCTAAGGCCACTTGAGCTTTGCCTTATGATTGTCTTGAGGCCAACAAATCAGGCAGACACAGAACATCCTGACATCAGGGATGTGGAGTTTTCCTTAAAGACTTGTGACTGGGCATGGCTCAACACTTCTGGTCTGCTACAGAGAGGGCGCTTAGGTCTAGACAACCTACCTGAAGAAGCTAGGAAGGACTACAGATTCTCTATCCAGCAGATGTCAGACCATTTTGATTGTGCTCCTGGTTCTCCAAGAAGCACTAGGATGAAGTATGTCATCAAAACAGAGATATACAGTGCTATTTTAGGAATTTGTATAGCAGCTGAAGTTACACTAATTTAAATAGAGATAGAGGATAATGATCGTATTGCCCTCAACAAGCTTACCATCTATTGATATAATGAGAATATACCCAAGTTGTTACAACAGAATAATTATTATAATCACAGGAGATAATAGGGAAGTAAGATGAGTTCTGAGGCTGAAGGTAGGAGTAATATTTCTAATATTTCTAAGAAGTAATATTTCTAAGAAGGCTTCCTAGAGCAGGTGATTTATGAGTTGGGTCTCAACATATGAATATAACCTAACCAGTCAGAGAGGGCAAGAAATTCTATGCAGAAATTGTGGCCTGAGAAAAGTCTTGGGGTCAAGAAACAATATGGAATATAGGGAATAATAAGTAATTTAGTGTTTGTAGAAGATAACATCTTAATGGTGTAGAAGATATCATCTTAATCACCTTCCTGGTTAAGCCTTCAGGTAGGTAACTCCAACCTCTGGAGGCACCCTGAGCTAGAATAACCCAGTTAAGCTGCTCCTGAACTTCTGACCTTGAGAAAGTCTGTGAAATAATAACTGTTTGTTGTTTGCAGTGCATTTTGGTGTAACTTGTTACACAACAATAGGTGATGAATACCCTGGCTTTGGAGGGTACCAGGATTTCAGTTCAGGTAGACAAGTGAGGAGGCTGGATCTAAATAATATTAGGGGTTAAAAATCTCTCGGATTTAGAGGATTAAATATGAAGATACAGGGAGGAGTCAAGGTTGACTGACACATTTCTTGCTTGGGTGACCAGGTGGAGGGTGGTGCTGAGACACAGAGGAGGAGCACGGTTTTGGAGAGAGAATGGATTCAGTTTTCGACCCTGAGTTCCAAAGGTCTGTGAGATGTTGAGGTGGAATGTCCAGAATAGATCTACCAGCGAAGGCATGTAGGAATCATCAGCGTAGGGGAGGTAGTTGAAATGACGAACACAAACATGATTATTTACGAAAGGTATATAGACTGAGAAAAGCAATTTTCTCAGGAAGGAAGCTGGAAGCAGTTGGCCTGTAAAAGACATTGCCGGAAGACCTAAAGGAAACCAGAAGAGGAGGTTGGAGAAATTTGCAAAGGTAGATGGTTTGGTTTCAGATATCAGACAGGAAACCTTACTCTCTGTCACTGGAGAGAAAAAGGCAAGGAGAAGGCATACTGGGCATATGGTTTAGGTGAAGTTTTGAAAGGGATGGACAGTTGAGAGGAATCATTGTTGCTGGTGTGAGTTTTCCAGATGAAGTGGGAGGGAAGACCACCTGATGCCAGTAAAGGTGGAAACAGCTGAGCAGAGAGGAGACGCTTTGGAATCCCTATGCAGGGAAAGCAAGAATAAGGTGAGCAAGGACAACCTTGCTCAGCACAGGACAACCACTCATTAAAGGCGTGGAAGGTTTAGAGTGGAGCTTTTGGAGACCATGTCTTTGAAGTAACACCAGTAGAGAAACAAGACAATATGTACAATGGTGGCTTTTTCTGTTTCACTTCGGCTGGAGCCCTAAAGCTGATAACAGTTCCACAGATAACTGCTTACCCATTCAAGACATGCTGAAAGATCATGAAATTGGTTTTGTTAACACTTTGTTCATCACCATTATGGAATATAAGAGAGAAGTCACTATTGATCCAAGAGGTATTGAAGAAGAAAGAGGTACTCTTTCTGAAAGTGTTCTTGATTTCCATTGTGTTCACCGCTCTCAGCACACCCATAGAGAGAGGTAGGCCAAATGTAGCCAAATGAGAGAAAGACATTTGATAAAACTACCTGGAAAGCTTGATCTGAGTCCCCTTGAGTTTAGTCCAAAGTTAAGGGTCTGGCTGAAACTTGCAAAACAAGATAATGGTATGCTTCCAGGAGCTAGCTGAATTTCTACTATCAGCAGGGTTGTGTTTCCCTTTTACCAGATTCCCCAACAAGCCCATGGTCTCCTTAAAAAGAACCCTGTTCCAATCAGCCGCTTGAGGTGGAATCTGGACGAAAGGCGTGCCTAATCTAGGGAGCTACAGACATCCCCACTGTAAAGTCAGGGGAGGGCAATCAAGAGAGCAGTATTCAGTGGAAACAGTAAATGTGCACCATAAGTCACCTTTGGGTATATGTTCTGCACAGAAGAAAATGATGCCAAATCACAAACTTGTCTGCTAAATAGACTTCTTTTGTCCATTTATCTCTTTTCCCTACATTCCCTACCTCAGCTTAATTGTGAAGGGGTAGGACCCTATCTAAGAAATGGGGAAGGAAGCAGAGTAGGACAAGAAAAGATGACAATTTCAATTCTGCAGTCCTCCCGAGTGTCATCAGTGCTAAGCTGGAGGAAGAAAGAAACTTTATTTTTGCCTATTTGGGTTCATACTTGACTAGACTGGACCGGATGTGCTTTAGAATGGACTAGACATTGGATTAGAAAATCAATACAGCCTGGCTGAGATTTTATCCAGGGATAGGAAGAAACAAACAAAACAACAACCCTAAGACATTTGACAACAGTGGGAAGAATATTAAGCATTCTCTGTCTTTTAGTCAAACTTGTTGAATAAAGAAGAGTGTTGGTTGGCAAGTTGGTTTCTAGTGGTCCTATGTTGCCTAGATGTCCATGTGGGCCTTTTTTGTAGTGAGATCAGTAAATGGATAAGGATGTGTGTGAATCAAGGGTGCCAGTAGGAGAAGAGTTCAGATAATCAACCATAAAATTCAGATTGGGTCAAGAAGGAAATAAGGTAGGGTTAAGGATGGGCTCTTAGGCCCAGAGAAGTGATTCAAGTTTGAATTTTCAGAAAGCTGATGAGGAATTGACATGGGAACCACAAGTGAGAGAATTGGAAGGATTGGAGGTTATATTCAGAGATTTCTAGATTAAATCGCCAATTAATTGCCAATGTTGACACATCCTAAATTTTCTCAAATAACCTTAATTCACTCCAGCAGGTATTATTGAATGTGTGGTGATTAAGATGGAGATCACTCTCCAACAGCTTGTGACAGCACAGACAGGAGCAATTAGAAAAGGCTGCATATAAATTTTATTAACAAAAATATTACGGGCACCGAATTTGGTAATATCACATGATTCAGAGGCATTTAATACTAATTGGGCACTCACTATGTGCTAGGTAACGTGCCAACTTTGGGGTACAAAAAAGATAAAAGAGAAGTTATTCATCCTTGAGTGATGAAGATATGGGAATATACAATTACCATATAATGAAGTAAGGGCTACTAAAATTGGTACAGAAACAGGTGGAATAGAACATTTAGGAAGCTCAGGAGTAAAAAACAAAACAATCCCTCTCCCCCAAACAACCTGACCTTGGATTAGATTTATTTTTTAAAGGATGAATGGGTCTCAGATTATTTATTTATTTATTTATTTAGTTAGTTAGATTTATTTATTTATTTATTTATTATTTAGGTTATATTTATTTATTTATTTATTTGCATATAGTTCATGAAGGCTGTGTTTGAGATGAACCTTGAAGGACATGTAAAATTTTTGAAGGGAAATGATGGAAGAGTGTTTGTTTTGTCCTGAACATAATCTAAGCACAGTCCAGCCATCAGGGAAACAGACTATCTTTTGAGAGTGAAGAGCTATCCCAGTGCTTAAGGCCATCAGGAGATGAGCATGGGAATATAAATTGGGACCGCCAAAGTGAAGGAGCTTGAAAGCCTGAGTAATTGAAATTGGAAACCATTGAAAGTTTTAAGCAGAGGAAAACATAATTGCAGTGGAAGATCAGCAAGAAAGACTTGAAAGGTGGATGTAGGGTGATTAGGATGAGACAAACTGAAGGGAATCTGACAAATTGGAGACAATAGTAATATCACATGTAAGAAGGAATAAGGTCCTGAAGCAGCATAGTAAATGAGAGGATGGGCGAGAGGTGTGGATTCAAGAGGCTATTTGGAAATAGAACCAACTGGATTTTTGATTCAAGATGTGGGGGGCAGAAATGTTGTTCGGTTTCCAAGGCCCTATCACTGGACATCTGAGAATATGACACTTTGATTAAAAGTCGTAGGAAAGTCATAACAACGTTCTGGTTGGTGAGGTAGGATATGATACATTTGAGAGGCTAGCTGTGTATCTTATAGAGTTGCCTGACAGTCCTTTGGAAAAGTCAGTCTGCAGCGTGGAGGGAGATGAGAGTTAGAGCCAGAAGTTACTTGCTTAGAAGTTGGTAGTTGCAGACACAGGAGTAGAGAAGATTTCTGACTGACTAAGCATATTCTATGTTCTTCACCCTATTTGAGTTATGCAACCCTTGAAAATATGATCAAAGCTGTGCATCTTTTTTTGCCAGAAAAAATGTGCAGACACATAGACCCCACATTGTATAGACCTTAGTTTAAAATTTCTTGGTATTAAAGGAAAAAAAGGAGACCTGACAAATGAACTTGGTGAAATCCTTGTTTGAAGGGGACCGAATAAGGAAACGATGATATAGCAACGATAGAAGACAAAGCAGGGTGATGTTTTAAAAGATGCTTTAACGTAGTTAGTGCTGCACAGTGTTTCAGGAGTTCCTAAAACTGAGAAGTTTCTGGGTTTGGTGATCACTGGATTCCGAGTACATTGTTGATCTAGGATTAAGAAGAAAACTTGCTGTAGAGTAGTGGGGACAGAAGCCAAATGGCAGAGAGCTACGAAGTAACTGGATTGTGAGACTAAGTAGAGATACTAAATGGAGAAACTAAAGGTATTCTGCTCTTATATTGAGTTTCATCATAAAGGTAGAAGGACAATAGTGACTTGAGGGGATATGTAATCTTGGAAAGACTTTTTTATATAATTTTAGGAAACGGGGCTTGTTTTTAGACAGAAGAGAATCAATCTATCCAGATGGAGAAGATACAAGGAAAAAGGGTAGTCATTAAGAAATTTCCATTATTATCATGTTAATTCACCCGCCCCCCCCCCCCCCCCGTGCATGTTACTATTAGCTATGGTTGCATTTTGGAAGAGAAAATAATGATCATTGCACGCTGCTGACAGTGCAGAGTGCTAAGTCTTAAAAGGATCCGTTCATGGGGCACAAGGAAACACTGAAAAACAGAATTATGTAAAGAAGAGCCAGCTGTGTTCCTCCAAAAGGGAGATGTAATCATGGGTAGTACTTGGACAGAGGTACTCAAGACGGTGGACGCTAACTGTTGAGTCTCTGTTCTCGCTTGCCAGCACTTACTCTTTCCCTGTGGCCCACTGTCTGGTTTCTCAACCTTGGCTGTTCACTGGAATGGTACAGGGTGGTTTGAAAAACAAGGAAGCCTGGACTCCAGCCCCAGTGATTCTGATTTAATTGGTCTGAGGTAGGGTGTGAGCAGGGGTGGTTTAAAGGCTTTGCTAACGGGGCAGCCAACATGGAGAACCACTCAGCGTATTCATTGTGGGCTTTGAGTTCTCCATTAGAGATAGTATCTTCCATCCAGATATTTTCCAAAAATTGCTTGAAGAAGCTATGGGTGCCAGCCGAGTTCCTGAGAGCCTTAGAGACTCCACTCACTCCCTGAGGTAGTAAGTTGGGAGCTTTTTCCAAACTTCTTCGTTCACCCAACTTAATCAAGGCTTTCACCCATAGTTGGAGGAAGGGAGTATGACCATTATTTGGACATTTGGGAAATTCATATTTAAGGAAAAACTAAGGATTATTTGGTGCTAACGCAGGCTGTGGAAAACCAAGAGTTGTTTGCTCTGGATACAAAGCAGACACCCTATGTGTGGCAGGTAGCGGACAGTCCCTTCTGCAGCAACAATTACTCTTCCAGGGAAGGACCAGTCAGCCACACACGTCTATTTTCAGAAAATATTTTCAGGGTAGGTCTGTAGGAGGCCAGTAATTCACTTCCCTCTCCTCCTCTCCTCCAAGATTCACAGCTCTCCAAAGAAGAGGTCATTAGCAAGTGTGAGAATTGCCCAAGGATTGTAAGACGTGGTGGCAGCAGCTTAAGTGAATGCCTCATTAGCATGTGAGAGAAAAGCCCAAACAACACCATCAAAGGGTGTTAAACCTAACCAACGGGGCGGGGCCAGGAAGGGCTGGTTGGAATTAATTTACATCACTTTATTTAAAGCCAACATGAATGAAAGGACAGAGCTATTTCCCTAATAGTTAACATGTAGCCGGCATGGAGTGAAGGTGTGTAGATTTTCATGAGACTATAAACCTGTTGATTACGTATGTTTGTTCATAACTGATGGCCTGTATAGTAAAAATAAAATTAAAAAAATATTGTGACATTTCAGCTGTCCTTTGGAAACTAGAAGAAACCTAAGGAAGCAGCTACAGGGAAACACCAACAAAAACTAACCAGGAGAAAATCTGAAGCGGCATATTAAAACATGCTTACTGTTACTAAGATGGTGGGCAGTTGAAATAGCTAAGACATACAAAACCAGATCAACAACAATGTGATAGATCTGAATTGAGAATCCAATGAAGTCACTTGCCTTTAATTTGTGTCTAGAAATTAGACAAAACTTTCCCACCAAACAGGATCAGACTTTGGAGGATTGGGGCCCGGCGGGGGGTGAGGGGGAGGCCCCCCCCCCACCCCCCCCCGCCCCGCGGGGGGGGGCAGAAAGAAAGAAAAAAAGAAAAAGAAAAAAAAAAAACCAGCAGGAAAAAGAAATGCTTGAAATGCTCTGATTAGCTTCAAGCTACCGGTTTGGCTCCCTCCAGTGTCTGCTTAAAGAGCCTGTTGTTTATTGATTAGATGAAAGTGACAGAAAGGCTCGGTGGGTAATTGGAATAGCTTGCAATCAAAAAGAAATGCCGGTTGGTAGTTATGGACTCGATGCCTTTCTGCTCCAACTGGCATCTGTCAGGAGCAGAGCACTTGAGGAGCTGAACGTTTCTTGGAAGTTTCCTGGAGGTTTGGACCTACGAGGGGTTGACTTTGATATCAAAGATTGGGGCCAAGGTACATTGAGCTATTTATTGGTAGCCTATTTTTGCCCCTGCTCAGTTTTTGCCCCTGCTGTCTATCCCTGCTCCGGGGAGCATCTTGGGAGAGCAGAGGAAAGCGGTGAACCTCCATTCTCCCCAGAAGTGGCTGAAAAGTTAGGCGGCAGCTCTATTGAAAAACTGGTGGCAGATGGGTTAAAGCGCTGCTAAGTGTCCATTGGAATAACCCTCCTCTCCTTGATGAAATCAGAAAAATGCAGGTAGCACAGCAGACTAAGGAAAAGGCTAAAAGAGGAGTTGGGATTCTCAATGTGATGTGCATGGGTGCTCCTTAACTAAGAGTGAAGCAGTCGCTATTTGATAGCTTGTATCTCAGACGACAGGTATTTCCCCTCTCTCTGCTTTGGGGACCTAGTTGAGTCATCCACTACTCTATGCCCTTAATTCTGTAACAATCTGGGCCAGTCAGGCATCTCTACTATTCAGGTCAGATGTGAGAGTGCTGCGTTGTTAGTTACCAGGTGGATGTAGAACATTAGTCATTTCACAAAACAATTTCGAGGGATTTTGACATTTGCAATAGAAGATCCACAAGTCTTTGATTTGATAAGTTGCTTCCTGCTGCCTCCTTCCTGTCAGAGGTACTGAGCTTGAAAATGAGATCAAACTTCCGGAAAGAAATATGCTTTATATAAATGTTCCTACTCATATTATTTCATAGTCTCCTATGACAACCTTAGCGTCAAAGATTTATTCTGGGTAGTTAAGTTACACAACAAAATATCTGATGTGAATTTTGGCAAGAAGTGCACTAAGTGGGTAACTTGCCAGGGACAGGTATCCATATGGAGTAAACAGAAGTAATGAGCGTAGGTAAAAGCATGCTCATCAGGGGCCTGCATCTCTGAATTAACTTCCTAATTTGTCCTGATAAAATCGCATGAAGCTCATTAGTGCCTCAATCTATCTTTTTAGTAAGATGTGTTTCATAAGCAAGCTAATCTTCTCATGAAAAAAAGTAAAGCAAACAACAACAACAATAGCTGGTTTGGATACTATAATTCATTAGAAAAAAAGGGTTTCTAAAACCTGAAGGTCTATTTGGGGAATGTGAATAAGAAAAACAACAACAACAACAACAACAACATCTAGCTTTAAAAGCTCAGGTTCTGGCTTCCAGAGAGGGATATTCACTCTTGAACATAAAATCTCTCATTTAGAGGTGTTCAGGTTTTAGATGAAAAAATACCACAGCATCCTGATGATGCCGCATATTATTTTAAGGCAATTATTTTAATTTTCTTAAGGCGGAGTGTGCTAAACTGAGAGAGGTGATGTTTTGTGAATGGAGTCATGATTTTGACTCTGGAGAAGTAGTGTGATTTCTTGAAGCAGCTTTCCATTTGCTTCATGAATAAGAGTTTCTAGCGTTGATACAGAGAAAAGGAAAGCTAATCAGATCATTTGCTGTGCTGTGAGTTGCAAGATTCTTTCTCTCTATAAAATGGGTGGTGAAATTCCCCAAATTTTATCCTAGATTCTTTTGCCTATTAAGAGAAGCTCAAAATCTCCAAGGGATTATTTGCCTTTCAATATCTCATGCTTTTGTTAAAATACATTCCAACTTGCTGCTGTAATTAACATTAACATCAAGTTCTTATTTCTAACTTGAAGGCTCTCAGAAAGTGAGGATTACAATAGAATTTAGATAAAAATGATTAGAGGGTAAGAGTCTTCACAAAATGTGAATGACGGAAAATATGTCTAACAGCCCATGTTATTGTGTAGCCCTCCAACTTGTTCCTCCTAAGATTCTGCCGAATACAAGTGAATGTCTGACACTCTGAGTTAACATTTAAAACTACGCATTAGTTTCATAATCACTGCAGTGCAGAAGTTATTAAAGCTACAGCAGTTCAGCATGAAAGAAGCCAGGAAATATTCTGCATTATTTTGCTTCTTCCCCACATAATTTATGTGAAATCTTCACTTTCTTAATTTTAGATCACACACAGAATCTTCACAAACATAAGAAATATAACATATGGTTGATAGAGAAGACTATAAAATTCATAGTGGGATTTATAAGCGAAATTGCAAAATGCTAAGTGGAAATCATTTGATGAGTGAACCGATTTTAATTAATATCCAGACTAAATTACGAAAAGAGAATTGAATTACTTTGACTGGTAGTGGGGGATGAGTACTGTCAGATAAATATTAAGAAACTTATGACAGTAGGTATGACTCCAGGTGCCGTAGTTCAGCCTTGGTAAGATTCAGCAAAAGTTTAATGAGCACATACTAAGTGCCAGACCCAATGAGGTAACTTGATATTTGTTACCTTCTTGGATCTGAACGACATTGTAAAGTAGATAGTGTTAGGAGACTTGGAGAAATGTAATAATATACCTTTCAGGATCATACAGCTTATAAGTGATAGAATCAGAATTCATAGCATGTTCTCCTAAGTGTGGGGCTCCTCTCCTTCATGGTGCTTTGTCTCTCAAATGTATGCAGTTTGGTAACAGAGAAAGAAAACAGAACTAACAAATAGATTTCCTCATGTATCAGGTAATAGTTTGACTAATGAAAAATAAGTCTTTCTGAGCAGACTTTCACAGCTACCACAATAAACAGTGATACTGAAAATAAATCTCTCATATTCTAAAACTTGTGTCAGATTTATTTGAAGTCTTAGCTCTCTTTCCCAGGAAGTGGAGGGACACACATAAGAAAACTCGTCTTCATGATAGTTTCAAAGCAGTCTCTCTTGCTTGTGTCAGAGTGATGCTAAGCAGGACTCCCCAAGGTTAATGCTGTCACACTCGCCTCCTTAAGGTTCAATTAAGAATGGAATTAGGGATATGTGTGACTTTGGTTTACTAGTACCTGTGGCAGGAGGAGGTGAGTATGTAATTGCATCTGGTGGTTGTGTTGGTGAATCACCCTCTGAGGGTTTCTCAGCCAACCGCAACGTTCATCTGCTTGCACATAGTTGCGCAGGCTGTACTGGGTGGAGATGATTTTGTCATCCCTTTTGGTTGAGCTTAGTGTAGTTTCTGAAGGCACTGTTTGTTCCCAAACCCCTAAGACACAATGGATATTCACCAACAATGGCTTATTTGTTTTCAGTGTGTCGAAAACAATGGAGATGAACAATGCCGAGAATGTGATATCTGCTCCTAAGGCATAAATCATTTCCAGCCTTCTGTACAAGGAATGATATATCGATGTCATAGCAGGCACTCGATAAGTGCTTATTGATTGATGGCCCGATTGACTCATTGTGAATATCCTGAATAACTGTAAACATCCAGATGAAATTTTACATCCATAACCCATCTATCACTAAGTCTTTTCAGTTTTTAATTTGTAAAATTTTTCTTTAGACTATCTACTCCTCATCATTCCTGCTGGGGCTACCATCTTGTGTGTTCTGTACAATTACAAAAGTCCTATGAACTGGTGTACCTGCATCCATTCAGACCCCTCCACCCCGATCCATTCTCCATATTCCAGTGGGCTTTTTTCATACAAGGATGTAGGACCCAGCTTCTGTTGTTAAGTACTTGAACAATCTCCCATTGTTTTTAGGCTAAGGACAACTCTCAACATGGACAGTGCTGCTCCCGGATCTCCATATTGCAGTCATAGTGGCCTTTCAGTTCCTCCTAGATGCTATACTGTCTGCTTTCACACGATCTGTGCTTCCGCTCCGCCCGCCAAATACAACTTTATTTCCTCTCCATTTACTCATTCTCCAGTTGTCACTTTTTCATGGAAGCCTGACTTCCGTGATATCAAACCCTCTTATTAGGTGTTCCCACAGCATGGAATATCTTTTATTTTTAGCATGCATGGAAGTTACAATTTTATGTTTATTTGAGACATTCGATTAATCTCTCTCTCCTGCACTAGGTCATGAACGGCACATGTGCGGGAACTTGAATGGCTTATCATTACTCTAAGCCCAAAATCTCACAACAAAATTCTTAACAAGGTCTATAAGGCCTTTGGATCTGGCCCCAAGATGACTACTTAAATCTCATCTTTATGTTACATAGTTGAGCCAAAGTTAGGAAACATTTACACGTTGTCTTTTAACCCATGTTCTGCTCTGTTGCCTTGCCCTGCCCACTCCTCCAGAGCTATACTAACAAGGAGTAATAACGATTTGTTTCCTCAAATCCAATTTTCAACTCATTCCCCTCCAAATAGTTTTCTATCCCCTAACTCCATGGTAACTTCCGATGGCTTTTAAGATGCCAACTGCATTGGTCTCATTAATTTCTGCGATCAAGATGCTAAAGCATTGATCCTGTCAATTTCGTCAGCTAAGTCATCCTCTCAGTAGCATCAGTACTGTGACCGCTGCCTTCTCAGAAGACTTTCTTCTTTGATTTTATGATCCCCATTTTCTCTTGTCCTGCCTCTTACTTCAGTCACCAGCACTTATCTGCATCTTTTGGTTCCTCCTTTTTTGTGTGTGACCTATAAATACCACTAGTACAGAGCTTGGTTTGAGAGCCTTTATTCTTGGCTGTTTACATTTTTTTAAAAATAATTTCTTTAACGTTTCATTTATTTTTGAGATTTGACAGACAGAGACAGAGAATGAGCAGGGGAAGGGCAGAGAGAGGGGAAACACAGAATCTGAAGCAGGTTCTAGGCTCTGAGCTGTCGGCATAGAACCCAACACGAGGGTTGAACCCACGAACCGTGAGATCATGACCTGAGCCGAAGTTGGACACTTAGGCAACAGGGCCACCCAGGCACCCCTTGCCTGTTTACATTTATACCCCAAGAGATCTCATTGGCAAAATAGTCTCTGCTATTAGATAATAAATAACTTACAAATTCTTTTAAAATTTCTAGTTTAGAGGTCACTGAGCATTTGAAGAAAAAACTTTTTACTTTTCACTAGTTGCATTAAATATTTCTTTGTACTAGCCCCGTATTGAGGCAGTTTTTGAACTTAACTCAAATTTTGAATTTAACTATTTTAATTCATCAGGGGAAGAACTGTAATATAAACAAGAAATGATAGCAAGAAGTCTGAATGGATGAGTTCTGTTTAAAAACCAAATGCTAGGTTTGGTGGTTCTCATGGGTATTAGCGGTGAGGTATGTCGATGTTCAAGTGTAAAGGTAAGGATACATTAAAAGAATTTAATATTAGAATATGTGTAGAAAGTAACCACTGAAGAAGGTTGTGTTTCGAATGAATTCTTATTTTCAAAAAGTCATCCTTAAGATAAAAGTGACACATGACACATTTTTTTAATAGACCATATCATACAAATAGTTGGGTATATGAGAAGTAACTTTGAGCCAACAATGGACATACTAAGACTCTTGAAGATACGCAGGCCTTAGATACACATAAAATCAAATATCAAAATAATTTTTTGCGTTAGCATTTATCAATTCCCTTTGGTACCTCATTGTAATTCAACTAATATTTATTGAAAGCTCTTTATGTCCAATGTCTTTATTTCTTCCTTCCTTCCTTCCTTCCTTCCTTCCTTCCTTCCTTCCTTCATTTGTTCATTCAACATTTACTATTTTTAAGGCATTATTATGGACTCCAGTGCTACAAAAATGACCAGGACATGGCTCTCCCTATAAGAAATGTATAGAGATTAATAAGAAACAATTCTTACTTTCAAGCAGAGATCATGAAAGTGTGAAGAGATAATTTCTGATTCTGGTGATGAGGTATTTCACAGAAAGTGATAGTGGATTTTGATGAAAGACTGTTGATTGTTCCATTTGTAGCAAAATGTGAAACATTTAAAAGTAAATTGGATTCAAATATTTACACTTACTATGGAGCATAGAGTTTGTAAGATGGGCATTTAGTGGGCCTGCAACTAATGTCTTTCTTTAAATCTGTCACTATTCATTATACGATTCACCCTGAATTTGAGAACGGCTTTTTGGAAAAGAAATATTATTACATGAAATGTACACATAAATTGAATTATATCTCAATTTTGGAAACATTAAACTGTGAAAGGAAAGTGCCTATTATATTCCTCTATGGAGGAATTAAAATAGATAGTAAATCAATTTACAAGCTGGTGGTGGTTTCTAGCCTTAGTTGATTTATTGATTAGTTTATGATTTTTGATGTCACTGAAAAAACACATTTTGCGATTAATTTCAGAACAACATTGGCAGCAAAAATGCTTCTTATTCTGTAAAGTCTTAATTGGCCCCATGAACATGTCTGAGTGCCATTTGACTCAGATTACGTTTTTAAAAATTGTCCAAGAATACTTTGTTTTCATCATTGTACCAAGTTCTTTTTAACCTCAGGAAAATAGCTTTAGAAAATGTGGGGGGTTTTTTTTGAGTCTACATTCTATTGAGTACCTCTTGAATTTTTTTTTTTAAGTTATTTATTTTTGAGAGAGACAGAGACGACATAAGTAGGGGATATATAGAGAGAGGATGAGAGAGATAGTCCCAAGCAGACTCCTTGCTGCCATTGCAGAGCCCGATGCGGGGCTCGAACCTATGAAACCGAGAGATCATGACCTGAGCTACAACCCAGTGTCGGGCGCTTAACCTGTGGGGCTACCCAGGCGGCCCAGACCTCTGGAATATTTAAGCATCCTGAGCATTTTGTCCTTAATAAGTTAAAGACTACACAAGTGATTGATTTTCTAGAAATGCTGTACAATAGGACCACGAGTAACTTGAAGTCCAGTCTACAGACACCCAGCGTTTACTACATGGTCAGACACATACAGGAGGAACTCAAAGTTTCTGGGAAGAAGAGATGGTTGCCAAAATTGAGTGTAGTAAGCAGAGGCATTTTCACTTGGACTGATGTGTTAAGGGCGCCACTGCAGCACATCCCTTAGTCATCACCTGTGTATGTTACCCTGCAACATGTGCTCCTTTTTGGAAGCATTAAGCAAATCTTGTTACTAAGAGAAAAAGGAAAGGCACTTCATTTGGGGCAACTCTTAAGTCCCTGGCATTCTTTTAGGAAAGCCCAAAGAAGCACATGTCTTTTCCTGTAGACTTCTTGTCTCGCTTCTGCCTGAAAAGTTACGTGGATTATGATGCCACTTACACTTTGTAAAAAATCTTAAAACGTAGAACTCTCAAATGGCCAAATAAAGATCTTTGAGGGCAGAGACCGTTTTTTTGTTTGTTTAATGTTTTTGCCAGTGTCTAACATAGTACAAATAGGATATACGTGCTTAGTTAACAGCTGTTGAATGGATGAATAAATCTATCATGACTAAATGAAGGGAGCGACAGAATTAGCATCATAAGGTAACATTAACTAGCTAAGTGAAATGGATGTTCACGCAGGGAAATAGCCATCCTGTTTCCATGCTAGACCTAATGCTTTAATTTTTACTATCGAAACGAACACTTAACAGTGTTGCTGTTTATCTGCAAATGCTGGAATCTTCTCTTTGATAGAACTGCACGGATTAGTTGATAAACCAAAAACAGATAAAATGTTCACTAAGTGCTACTGTAATCAAAATAACTATGAAGCCACGTAAGACACAAGCCTTCTACCTCTTCAGGGATGAGCGAGTTTGGATCCTGAAGTCAGACTGCTGATGTTGGCGAGGGTTTTTCTTAGGGATTACTTAAAACTAAGTTATCAAAATAAATATTTCCAAACATCCTATTTTCTTTTTCCCTTTTGCCAATGGATGATTATTACATTCATGTTTTCGTCTTTGTTTGTTTTGGGAATCAGGGTTTTCCAAGGAGACCATGTGCTATTAAGAACCGTCTCTAGATAGTGAGTTTACCTTACAAACAAGCAAAAATTCCCAGTCTGTCAGAGATCTTCTCCTAGGATACAAGGAAAAGCAAAGTTCAGCTAAACTGCACAATTAATTCGCCATCACTTCTGAATAGAGAGAAAAGGTTGCTTTAATCTGTTCTTCCTCCTCTTAGGGATTTAAGGTCAGTTTCAAGAAGCACAATTACTATTCTTGCAAAGTTGTCTCTCTTGATTTGTATTCCTGTAATTATCTTCTCAGGACCTCTTCCTTTTTAACTTGTAGACTCAGCTTAATAAATCAGTTTAAGGATTAGATACATGTAAACATACCTACTCTGAGAGCTGGATGGACAGGAAAAGGAAGAAAGTAGGACAATTTCCTGCTCACCGGTTTCACCAATGTATCAATTATTTTTTTCATACAAAAGAAATCTGAGATTCCCCCCCCCCCGGAAAATAAGTAATTTTTTTCTTTTTTACTTGAAATTCTATTTCTTTTAATAGAAAGATTAAGAGCATTGTCGTTCTGCCTTTTCAAGCTGTGGACAAATTCTGAAGATGAAAAGACCAGGTTTTTTTGTGAGGAAATAAAGGCTTGAGAATGGTTCTTTTTAGTTGCATCTGACTCTTAAGCTACTAGAATGAGAAGGCTTTAAGTGAAAGTAAGGAAGGCAAACAGTTATATATATTCTGCTCAATAAAATGGGCAAGTTGAGACAATATTTGACCATCCTACTGATTTTTATTTTCTACAAAGAGCTCAGAGTGTCACTAGGTTTTCAGTTGTTTTTGATTTTCAAGTGAGGGAATAGAAGATAATTCTTCCAAATGGTGTTTGCATATTAAGGATTCTAGTTCGGGGAGGATTTCACAAGAGAGGCAGTATAGTCAACTAGTCAAGTTCAAGAGCTAAAACTGTTGGGGCCAGATCCTAGCTGTATCCTTATTATGTCTACTTGTGAGAGTGCCTCAGTTTAATACTCTGTAAAACGGGAATCATAATGTTACACATCTCACAGGACTGGTGTCAGAAC
The DNA here is from genome assembly GCF_014898765.1 of Herpailurus yagouaroundi. Lineage (NCBI taxonomy): Eukaryota > Metazoa > Chordata > Mammalia > Carnivora > Felidae > Herpailurus > Herpailurus yagouaroundi. Next base: position 70,477,727 of record NW_024412391.1, read on the forward strand.
GAAATGAGTTAATATAGGTAAAGCAATAAACAGCACCTGGTGTATAATAAGTACTCAGTAGAAGTTGTTGTTACTCGACAGTGTTCTTCTCATTCTCCTAGGAATGCTGTGGAGAATATATGTGTGAACCACATTTATTTTATCTTAAGAAGTATTGTAATAGTTTGTATCAAATGGAACACCTTGGGGTGTTGTTCACGAAAGCTGGTGGGAACTAGTATAACCAAATGAGATTTGTGGATCCTCTTATGAAAATGTCTGAAATGTGTTTCCATTTACGACAATTCCGAGGAGGAAATCTGCCTAGAAGCTGACTTTCTTGGAAAGTTTTCGTGATCATTTGCCTCTATTTCTTTGCTACTCATACTTCGCCGTTTAAGGTGACCAAAAGAGGAGAAATGTTTGCAAAATGAGGACAGGTTGAGGAATAAGGAAACATATCACTAGCATTATTAGTGATTTTTCTATTTAGACAGTAAATAAAATATAAATTTTAAACAGGACCCGTTGGTTTTTGAGTCTACTGGTTCTGACTTGGGATGCTGAATTGTCTTTATTGACAAAGGTTACTTAAAATATGTGACGAAAGGCATCTTAAAAATCAATACCCAATTTTAAAGATGAGGAAAATGAGCTCCAGAGTGATTTAATTATCCACGACTCCATTTATTCAATAAATATTTATTGATTTTTTTCCTACGTGATACTCGCTCTGTTGGGCAATAGAGATACAACTGTGAATAAGCAAGCCTGATCTCTGTGTTTTTAGCTCTAAACACTACCGTGGGGACATAGGTGATGATAATAATGCGTGACGAAGGGAGGTGCAGGCAGCCTGGTGTGTGTGCAGCAAGAAGTAACCTACCAGAAGAGGTCACGAGTGGTACAGAATTCTAATTGAGCCCTGAACATTCTAATTGAGTGGGGCAGTGCTCTGGGAAGTTGCCCAGGCTGGGAGAAGGGGAGGGGGAAGCTAGAGGAGAGGGCAAGGCAAGCAAGCTGTTCAGTTTGATTGGAAGAAGTGGGTTGAAAGGGATGAGACACAGCTGGAGGCACATGCAGATCATAGTGGGCCAGGTGAAGCACGGTTTGATTATCCCAAGAGCAATGGAAAAATCTTTGGAGAGTTTTGAGCAGAGAGTAACATGCTCAGATTTATATTAAGATAATTGTGGCTTTCGCCTGGTGGATAGATTTGAGGGGTAAGCTAGGGGTCAAGGAGGCCAGTGGGTGGCTCTTGGAGAGGCTTGGCGAGAAAGCAGGGTGGCTTCACCCACTGTCCGTGGATAAATTCTATCAAATCATAACCACGCAGAAAATAATGACTTCATTTCTGTCTTGTTTGCAAATAGTTATTACTTGGGTTATTACAATCTTCTTTTGACCCAAGTTTCTAAAAAAAATAACCATTTGTTCAAGCCTCCTTGTCCTTTATTAAAGCAGGGATTTGAAAGAGCATGTTCTTTCTGGTGGAAAGAGGAAAATGATTAGCTTAATTGTTTTTGCTGGTGTTTGTCACCCAACTGCTAATTCCTACCTACTAGGTGCTATTCATCTTTGTGTCCATTAGATGCATACGTGTTTTCTTTTTCCCTTGCAGCTGCCCTACTTTCGGCCATCATTACCCTTCACCTGTTGCCCTAATGGGCCAGCTCATCTCCCCGACTCCTAAACCTTTATTTCCTCATATTTATCTTCACGTGGGGCTTTCAGATTCCCGTGCTCAAATGTTCTCAGAGGTTTCCCTCTGCCTGTAGGAGAATTATTAGCCATTATGCCAGCTGCTCCTACAGTTTTACCAGGTCTACCCTTGAGGTAGAACTACCCTTAAACTCAGCCAGTTCACACACTCTTCCCCAAGCATATCCACAGACCACATCTCTGCCTTTGCATAGGTCTAGAATGACTTTCTCCACTTCTTGAAATCTTAACCGTTTTTCAAGGTCCAACACAGAAGCAATTTTTTTTTTTTACATGATACTTTCTACATTTATATCAAGCAGAAGTATTGTTATCCACTCAGGGGTCTTATAAGTGAGCTCCTGAATTTGCCTGTTACTATAGTTACATACATATCTCATCTCTTCTACAAGATTTTAAATTCTTAGGGAGACAATGATTCCTTTCTCATCCTCTTCTCCGCAATGCCTTGCCCAGTGCTTGAAAAGTAGTGGGCCTTCAGTATAGGCTTATTTAATTAAACTGATGTTACTTTACATGCCAAATTTAAAAATTTTTATAAGGAGTTATTTTGTTGGTGATCCAAAATGCCTTTAGGAAAATGATATCATTTATGGAATAAAATTAAGATTGTAACAATATTTCTTACTTTCAAAGCATAATAGATGAAGGGGGGAATTGATGTTAATATTTCAGCAAGGAAGATACTCAGGGAGTAAATAAAAACTTTAAAATAGATTCCTTCATTCATTAAATATGTGTTAGGTATCATTGTATGTACCATTCATTATTACAGACTGCTGAAAAAAGGCAAGATCTTTGTCCTTTTGGAGCTAATTCTAGGCAAGACAGATGGATGTTCTAGCCACCTCTTAAATTATTTCATAGGCATTGATTTCTGTAAATCTTCATACAGGTAGCCCCATAAAAAACATTTTTCTGGGTCATAAAAAGTTAGAGGCTTTTTTACTTTGAATTTATTACCATACTCACACATCCCACAAGCATCTATCCGTACAAGGCACTTTGCTAAATTCACAGCTGAATTAGAAACCACAGACATCTAAGAAAGCAAATGCACTACATTCATTATGTCAAATATGGTCAAAGTATGTTCAGAAGAGAGAGAGTATCAGGAGATGCTTATGTGCCCCAAAGCATATAGCCTCACAAAATGGGCTAGGCCTGACTCCAGACTGGGAAATGCAGAGGATAAGAGAAGGATGAGATGTTGAGATGCTTCAGCAGTGGAGCCACAATAAAATACTGCAGCACCGGGACTCGTCCGCATGCCTAGGGTTGTTCCTGCAACAACATGCTAGTGTGTTTGTGAACCAAAGCAGGGGGAGGGACAGAGAGAGGGAGAGAGACCTAACCCCAGAGAAAGGGCTGGAGGGGCAATGAGACCTCAACAATGAGCCTGTGTAGAGTGTCTTGCAGAAAGAGCAGGTGCTAAAGGGGTATGGTTCAGCAAAGGGAAATTTGTGTCAAGGAAACGGAGGTTAAGACCTTCAGCAATGAAAAAAGAAGTCTCAAAACACACGTATACACGCACACTCACTTTGAGGGAGTCAGCCTTAACAATCTGGGGGCCCAGAGAATATGAAACCTGTCAGATAAGAATTTCTTTTCTTAATGTTTGTTTGTTTGTTTGTTTGTTTTGAGAGAAATAGAGCATGAGCAGGGGGGTGGGGCAGAGAAAGAAGGAGACAGAGAATCCTATGGGGTACGAACCCAGGAACCACGAGATCATGACCTGAGCCGAAATCAAGTGTCAGTAACTCCACTGACTGAGCCACCCAGGCGCCCCTGTCAGATAAGAACTTCTTGTTTTGCTAACCTGTTCTGCCGAAGCTCTCTTTCCACCCCAACTTTGGAAGAGTCAGAGCTTGAGTTAGTAAGAGAAACAAGGAAGGGTGGAAGAGAACCTGAGAAGGTAGAGAGCTTTTGTTCTCAACTTCCCATTTGAAATAGGCTCCTGTTGCAGACAGAGAGAAGGCTCAACTTGAAAGTTCAAGTTGTCATTATTATATTGGTCCACGCTTACTCATTTTTGAATGGAGTCTGTTTGTCATTAAGGCTTATCGTTAAATCACATCCAAGTATGTTATATTTTACTGAATGCATTTTAAAGGGGCAATGGGAAATGACAGTAAATTTGCCTTCTGATTTTATTCCACAAATTAGTGGTCTTGCTACCTATTACTCAGGTCAAAACAGTGTTTCACTGGTGAAGGCCATATCTGATGAGGATCACACGACCGTTGTGGATAAAAATGGCTTTGGAAGGACAAACGTAAGCAGTGTTAGTATGGACTTAGATAAGGGGAGATTTGAAACTTGCCTTAAAACACAGGTTCATAGAAAAGAAGTGGAAACACGTTCTAGATGGACTTGTGACCATAAAGATGCTCAAAGGTCTATTTTGTGTACTAACAGAAAATCTGGGTACAGGAGGGGATCCCCTTGAGAAAGAAAGGTTGGAAAGATACATTGGAAATATGCTTGTAGAAAATCTTGATGGCCAAGTTGGGAAGTTCAAACTGCCTTCTCAATTGACAAGCTGCTCTTTAATGCCTTTTTTTTTTTTTTAATTTTTCTTTTTTCAACGTTTTTATTTATTTTTGGGACAGAGAGAGACAGAGCATGAACGGGGGAGGGGCAGAGAGAGAGGGAGACACAGAATCGGAAACAGGCTCCAGGCTCCGAGCCATCAGCCCAGAGCCTGACGCGGGGCTCCAACTCACGGACCGCGAGATCGTGACCTGGCCGAAGTCGGACGCTTAACCGACTGCGCCACCCAGGCGCCCCTTTAATGCCTTTTAAACCAGGCAATGGAATGTAAAAGTCAGTTACAAATCAAAATTCAACCGGTAGCTGAATGTTGCCTTTTCCAAATCCCCACCTCCATTTTTATACATCATGGTGTCGTGATATTTTATCATTTCCTCACATCACTATATTTACAGCACCTTAGTTTGCTTGCTTATGGTCTGACTCTATTTAGTGTAAGCTGAATGAGAAGAAAAGTCCTTCTAAACTCTCTTGTCCTTCACTGCTACACTATTTCTAGAATAGTGATTGGACCCACAGTAGGCACTTGTTAAAAATTTTTTTTTTCAACATTTATTTATTTTTGGGACAGAGAGAGACAGAGCATGAACAGGGGAGGGGCAGAGAGAGAGGGAGACACAGAATCGGAAACAGGCTCCAGGCTCTGAGCCATCAGCCCAGAGCCTGACGCGGGGCTCAAACTCGCGGAGCGCGAGATCGTGACCTGGCTGAAGTCGGACGCTTAACCGACTGCGCCACCCAGGCGCCCCCAGTAGGCACTTGTTAAATGTCTGGCAAATAAATACTAAACGAAAATGGAGAGACTGGAGGAGATAAACTGCTACAGAAGATTGAAAGACAAGGGCTAAGGTTTTGGCACTGGTAGTAGAGAAAAGAAGACGTGCCCAAGATGAGTTACGAAGGAAGGATCGACAGAGGACCAAACAGAAAGGTCGTTGGCAATTCTAATATTTTAAAACACTTTCTGGGGAAATGAGGGTGTTCCTGCTAGCATCTGGAACTAACAAGGAAGACACTGGTTTGGGGTGGTGCTGGGCTTTTAGCTTGAGCTGGACAGAACTCTGTGTCAGTGGAAGAAGGGCCGTTATCAGTATAAGAGCTGTAAGCACCACAGTGGGTAAGGAAGCCACGCTCTGCCAGGGACACAGTGTAACTTCCAGCAATTTAACATTTTTGTGCCTGAGACAGCGTGAGCTTTAATAATTCAAATGTTTTTTCATATTGGGAAGAGTGGGGAAATGTGATCTTTTTTTTTTTTTTTCTTTTAATTGCTTTTCACTTCATGAAGTCAGTTATTAAGTGTGGAATGCAAGGCAACACAAAGAGGTTGCTCAGACCCCCTAGGAAGTGAAGCTGGTGGCCCAGCCTAGGCCTCCCCAACCCCCTGCTGCCCATCCCTCTTTCCCTCTTCAGTTTTTTTCCCATGTGGCTCCGGACGCTGCTTAGGAAACTATCATTGGCAGTGTTTGTGAGGAGTGACGGCTTCAGCCAAGCAACCATTCACTTGAATGAAGTAGAAGCTGAGTGGAGAATGGATAAGAAGTTGCCAAATGAGTTGGTTTTTTTTTTTGTTGTTTTTTGTTGTTTTTTTTTTTTTTAATTTTCACCCGCTCTGCAGATCCGGAGGGCAAAGGGGAGAGCTGTGACAAAATGATGTTTCCCACATCCCCCAGCTCACAGGGATATGGTGATAAAGGCAATTTGAGTTTTAAGTGTGCGCTTACCCAAATCAAGAAGCGTTTCTATTCTTATAAATCTAATGTTTTCCTTGATAATACTCTTTAAAGCCAGTAACCTCCCTTTCCCACATTTTAATAAATATGCATCAAGTTTGTGTATCTTAGTGGAATTTGCTATAGGTAATGAAAGAAAGTTTTCCTTGCAATGAAAACAATATGAGGTTTCCAGAAAATGAATCTATTCACACGACTCATGGGGACTGTGCTTCATTAGTTGAGCTTAATTAATTAATTAATTAATACTCTGGCTTGCAGAATTGATTGTAGACAACTGGCTAATCTAATTAGAGTGGACTTGCGGTGGGGAATAATTGCATAGAGTGATTCATTGGGTGTTCTCTGTATGACCATCATTCTATGTCTAATTGTTATGGGCTGAATGTTTGTGTCCTCCTCTCTCACCCCAAATTCATCTGTTGAAACCCTAATTCCAATGTGATTGTATTTGGAGGTGGGACCTTTGGGCAGTAATTAGGTTTAGGTGAGATGACAAGGGTGGGCTCCCATTCTGGGATTAGCATCTTTGTAAAGAAGACGAAAAGAGACCAGAACTCTCTGTCTTCACCAGGTGAAAGGTGGTCCTTCAAGAAGTGGGCTCTCACCAGCAACCAAATCTGCTGGGCACCTTGACCTTGGGCTTCCCAGCTTCCAGAATTAGGAGAATTAGGTCTTCTTTAAGCCACCCAGTCTATAGTATTTTGTTCTAGCAGCCCGAGCAGACTGAGACAGTAGTACTTCTGAGGCTTGAGTGTACATGAGAATAATCTGGAAAGACATTTAATACATATATTGCTAAACCCCAAGCTAAAGGACATCAGTCTGGGAAACATCTGCCCCAGAATTCTTCATTTTAAGTAAACTTCAAAATGATTCTAATGCAGATAAACAGTAATTGGATAAACACAATTTGCAGTAGAATCAAGATGATTATTGTTTGTGTTGTAGATGGGAGGGTGGGAAGGACAGGGAGAGGGGACCTCTGACTTTGCCCTTAAACTTATTCTCCCCTACTTCACCTGTTCCAACCTTTTCCATCTTAGGAACACACTTAAAATTAGCAGATTCCCTCCCTACATTACATAGCAACAAATACAGTTTTAGGATTTTAGAAGGAAAAAAAAGGGGGGGGCAAGATGAGCACTCAATAAGGCCTCAATCTCATCCATCCAGGGCTTCCTTTGTTCACTAACCACAATGGAGGTCTCTTTCTTCTAAAATTTCTGCATCCTGTTAGTTTGGGAACTGAGAGCCAAAGAAGGCCATTTCTTAGGCAAAATTATGATGTAGGCACCCTGCCACTCCCCACCAAACTGGATGATGTTAGCTTTTCTGAAAAAAATGAACCTATAAATTCATGGCATTGGAAGGTTGATGAACTATGTGGACCTTGAAACATAGAGTCTTTTGTGCTTTGGGGATGAAATAATTTAGCTTAAAATTCAGAGAATTGATTGAATCACGGCAGGTGGCGGAAGACATTTTTCTTGAAAGGGGTAGGGCTTTTCACATTACACAAAGCAGTTTCCGCAAGGGCAGTCCTTAAGCAAAATCCGTGGAGGAGACATATCAGTAATCAAAGTTCCATGTTTTGGCTCTTTATTAATTCTGAAGTGAGGTATGCTCTGGTCACCAATATATATCAGATATATTCTGATTAATGCCTCAGAATGTGGAGGGTCTTTGCCTCTTTATGAAAGATAAGATGCTTCACAATAGAAAGAGCTAACTATGTTCCCCAGATCTTCTCCTTGAGGCAGTTACAAATGCCAACTGTTTCTGACCTTGCAGTGCACCTCCTAAGTCGGCAAGTATTTCAACATATTTTGTGAAAGAAGTTTATATTATTTTATATTCACCAACAACACATGGTGCACCGAAATTTTAAGCAAAATATAAAATATTGCTAATAATCTATCGGCTATATATTATTAACAATCAAATGAAACAGTCTGTGCCAGAGGGAGGGACAGATCTGGGATATCCATTCATTTTTTATGTCTGTAAAATACTATAGTACAAATCACAGATCAGAGAAAGACTTTCAAGTAAAGACTCCTATTTGAGCTCTTGGGTTGTCTGGAATGAATTATAAATTCATGTAATCAAGACAGCAGGTTTCCTGCCTGTGGGAAAGCACCAAGGTCAGGGAATCATATGTGGATTTTCCCAGAGCATTTCTACTGACTGACTGAGTCTTTGGAAAAACCAGCAGGTCACTTGGCATCTCCTGTCCTTAGTGTATTTAAAACTTGAAACCCTTGACCTTGTCCTTTCTCAAGTTGTTGTATGCATTATGAATAAATGCCAAAACGTGTAACACGTTGAGAATTTCCTAGGTAAATGATGAATGACTATTTCAGCTGGGTAAGGAAATTTCAAATTTTTACTAGTCTACAAGGTATTTTTATCAGCTTGTTTTCCTGGAAGGACGTCGGTAGGTTGTAAAGAGGAGAGAAACCTGAGCATTTTAGCCTTAACAAGCAGAAACGCGATTCACCCTCATGCTGACTTTTCTTGAGACTCTCTTTGCCACTGTATTTAGTTGTGCTGATTGTGATGTTCATCGAATCAGGCTCTGGGAAATACATTTTGCTCACATGTTCACACCTGTGTTGATTTCTCAGGTTGTTAATAAACATTTGTCTTCATAGACTTTTCTGGTGCTACAATTTTTTCCTGAGTTCTGATGATTTCCAAATCATATTTTAGTGTATTTCTTCGATGTGCATTTCTTTGCCCCTCTGAAGACACCGTGTCTGTTTGGGGGAGTGTAAGGGCTGAGCCTGGGGGGTGCTTTTGTGGGTTCTCTTTCACTGGTGGGTTTTCCTCAGCACCAAAGTATGTCCCTCAACTTGGAACTCGAAAATAACTGTTGAATGAAATGCATCCAGTATCAAACATCAATTGGGAGGCAGTGTAGCTTAGCAGTAAACAGACTAGAACTTGGGGTAAGATCCTAAGTTTTGAATTTCAGTTTATACCTGAACTGGAGGAAATTACTTTATCTCTCTGGGCTTCCCTTTCCTGAGTGAAATGGAGATCACAGTGGGTGCCTCACAGCGTTCTTATGAATATTAAGTCAGATAATCCATGGAATGTTTTCGTGGAAAACTTGGCACATGGCAGTTGGTCATCAATTATCATCTGTTATTATGATGTATTGCTAGTTTTGTCACCTGACAACATTTAGCACTGTCTCAAATACATTCCTATTTGAAATTTCAAATCCCAATAGGTCTGTTAAATGAAGGAAGAGGCTTTTTCATTCAGTTGATTATTTTGGTAGCCTCTTTGTATTCTAGAGTTTCAAGTTTGATTTTTGGAGTTCTTTGAACTTCACATGTTTGTGGAATTTTGTGTGCATTGGAACATTTTTTGTGTCCCCGTTGCATGACGTCCAGTGGTTATAAAAAGTCCTTGATAAATATTTATTGAACTACTGCTTCCCTGATGGCACCTTTTTTTTTTTTTCCTGATGGTATCTGTTTTTTAGAGGAGTCTCTTCAAATTGTTACAGTCTTTATGCTCCCATGCTGCACTGACAAGTTGCATTTTTTTTAACTGCATCATAGTTTTGAAATTTGCATCTCCTTGGAATGGCATGGGTGGGTGTGTATAGTGGTGCATAGGCAGTGATGGTGAAGCAAATTCTGACAAGGAGTTAAAAATGAGAGCTACCTCGGGCTTTCTGTGGAGACACCTTATATATATGGTTTTACTTTCAAACATGATGTTTTTTGTCTGTGCTTGTATAGATAATATCTGCATGTTTTCCGAATTTATTTCTCTGCACAGTGTATCATTTCCAGTTCCATAAAAAGATTACTGATTTCGGGAGGAAATACATTCTTTGTAGACACAGACTTCTTAGAAGGTCTCTGTCCCAGAGAGAAGTCCCAAGTATATTGATAGTCTACGGTCCCTATAACAGGAAAATTGATTTCCCCTTTGTTTCTAAGGAAAATCATTTTGAGGATACTCACCATGAGATGAATGGCACGATAAAGATACTTTTGGGCTTCCAGAGGGAGAATACTAGTTGAAAAATTATTTATTCCATGCAGTCTAATTTACCTCTATTAACGATATATTCAGTTTGGGAAGGCCACTTCCCCTTACTATTCCCGTAACTTAATTCACACAAATGTTTCCACGTACAATCTAGTGCTCGCCATGTAGAAAAGAAGACAGCACTAAATTTCTGTATGTAGCTGCTGATTCACCTTACTCTTAGTCCTTTATTTTCTGAATTTGCCAAGTGTAACCTACGAACTTACGTCCTGATTATATCATTTACTCGTCTACTATCCAGCAGGGCTTGCATTTCAATGCCTGGGACTTGGAGAAACAATTGAGTGGGATGGTGAGTCTACCAAGATACTTGCTTCAGAATCTTAAAAGAAGCCTACACATGGAGGTCTTGGAACCAGATTTTAAGTGAGCAAAATAAAAACCTCTTTCTCTCCGGTAGTTATTTCAGGCTTTTCTATTTTTAAATTAACCTTCACATATGGTACCTCCATACATCTAAATATGTTCCATACAGATATATGCATGATTTGAGCTTATTTTTCATGATACAGCACAGTGATGAATTTGAGCTTAATTACACTGGCTTTTCAGATTGCTTTTAGTATGAAGGGACTACTGTACTCGAACAGAAATACTATGTGTATCATGTTCACGTATGCATCTAAACTATATACACTATTATATTCCTAGCACATTCTATTAATTATGGAAGTCACTTTCATTTCAATAGTAGAATTTACATGACAACAGCTTCTGAGGCTCAGTGGAGCATCAGACCAGTGTGTCACAGAATTCCCTTGTAGTGTGGGCGTTGACAGGGTTCTGTTGACATTGAATTTGCAATGAAAATGTCTCATAAATGTGCATCCACATAGAACATTACT
>NW_024412391.1:70488645-70557310 GCF_014898765.1 Herpailurus yagouaroundi
CCTCAAACCTGTGTCTTAAATATTGAGAAAAGATGTCCAGGTATAGAACTGTCTCCTTCATATACTCTCCTGTAACTGCTTAAGCTTTTGTATTCTACAAGTCCTGTATAAAGTTAGATGAAGGGTCGAAATCAGGCAGGAGAATGAACTGATGCAGTGGGGTTATAATAGGGAGTAAATAACAAGATAAAATAGAACTACGGGAAAATTAGGCTGAATATCACAATAAAGTTCTTAATAGGGAGAACTATTAGACTGTGAAATAGTCTTTCAAAAGTGCTAGAAGAAGTCATTGCTTGACCCATTTAAAATCAGACTGGACTGAAGTACTCCAAAATACAGTATGCTATGGAGACCAAGCCTACATTAGAAGTGGGAAGAATGACCTAGTAGTTTCTACTATCTCTGTGATTACTATGATTGTACTCATTTTTATGTGTTCATTCTTGGTGGATAATCTTCTACAATTTTATGCTACTTCTTGGGAACAATTTCAACAAATTCATCTAATACAGAATTGGATGCATTTAGCAGAATCTCAGAAGAGACAAAAATGCACAATAAACTCAGTGTGTAAAATAGGAAAGTGAGACAAGTATGAGTAACCACTGCTCCTTTTTGGGGGAGTAACCTTGGAGGAAACAATTCTCACCCTGGAACTGTGGCCATATTTCAACATGCATAAATGAATCCTGGTTTTCAATGTGAATTAGGCATCAATTTTCATTTCTTTTATTTAATGCTGTCTTGGGATGATGTTGAGTGCAGAACCACAAATGGAAGCATTCTTATCCCAAGCCAATGGGCTATATTTTGGCGGGAGGTAGCTAGGACCCTGGAAAAAAGTCATGCATCATTTTGTGAATGATCTCGATTAGAGGACTGGGCAAGAAAGACACAATATTTTGATTTGAAAAAAAAAAGAGTTTGACAGGAAATAAGAAAGAGGGAAAGATACGTAAGTAAATTATAAAAATGTTATTGCTGGGAGTCTTTGAAAATAAGACCATCCTGAATCTTGTGCAATTCTGGTTGGTCACCTATCATGAAGTAGAGAAGTGAGACAGATGACATTCTGACAGTTATCCTGATTTTTTCATTCAAAAATATTAATTTAAAGTTAATTAAAAATAAAGATCACTCAATTCTTTGCTATCTGTGCATTTGTTCAACTTATCAATTTGAATTGCACTGACATCAAATCAGAGACAGGCTTATCATTTTGATGTGTTTAGTAATTGTGGGCTAAATCCTCTGATGTACCTTCATTTCTTTTCCTGTATACACCACAACTTCTTAAAAAAGTCTCAAACACAAATGAGTGGATCATAGAAGATATTTTCACGATGTACAAAATTCTCCATTTATATATAGCTTTCGATAGATTTTCTCAACTTATTGATCAAGTATCCCTCAAGTGTGAAAAATACCATCCAATTTAAATAGATGTCCGTTTCTTCTACGTCTCAAAAATTAACCTATTCCTTGTGTTGGCATACTTTTTTTTCTGAGTTAGGCTTCACATTGCATTGTCAACGATCCAGCTCACAGAACAAGAGGTTTTAAAAGTAGGTTTCTTGCAGGTGTCAGTGGGGACTTAACAATACTAAGTGATATTCTTAACATTGATCCCTTGTTTTAGCCCACTGAATGAAGGCATTCTGGAATTTTCATTGTTTTATTTATGAAAATATAAGTTTTAAGAGTTCTTTTCCTCGGTTGCCATTGTGAGCACCTGTGTTACTCGGAATATAAATCAAAACAGCCTTAGGGCATGTCTAGCCAAAATATCCATGTACTCCTGCTGGATGATCAGAACCTGAAAAGATGGGCAGCTAAAATCTACAGGTGTGAAAAATGTTTGTAAATTCAAGACACTGCCATTGTGAAAGGGAAAATACCACTTTATTAAGGTCCAGTGTGCAATAGCTTCCAAAATCTATTCAAATTCTATTAAGCTGTTTTGAGAAAAAAGAGGCACAGCACTCCAGAATCATTAACTAATAGAGTATCCCAAACACCTTCGGGTGGGAATTATATAATCCAAGGGAGTTTAGTATAATAAGAGTCGAGGTGTTTTTAGTTATGCCTGTATTAAATATATTTACATCAACAACTAGAGTTCAGATGGCAGCCTTAAAACATGTGATTTAGATAAACCAAAGCACATTTAGATTTAGGTAAACGAATGTTTCTCTCCAGATCATTGCTTAATTTTTCCCAAAGAAACACAATATAGCTGTACTGAACAGTTCTAAGAGTAGGTAGCACAAATAAAATTAAGCAGAGAAACTCAAAGTAATGAACTCTTGCTGAGATCCTTAACTCATTACCCTCCACTGTCATTAACCTCAACTCTGCATATACCTGATAACTATCTCTATATTTACCTCAAACATATCAGTATTCAAATAACAGTAGAAATACTTTATCAGCAAATTAGCCGAGCACTTGACCACAGATCATTAAAAGTGTACAGTTTTACTATATTTTAATCAAAATTTACAATGCTCTAAAATACTTACAAGGCAGGGGCATGTCCCCTTAAGATGCCTACTTAAAAGTGTTACATCTCAGGGAATCCTCCCCGTTTGTTAACCCAGGGAAGGAACTAGAAGGAAATCTAAATGAAATCCTTAAGAAACAAGCTTATTGGATATATTACCTAGTCTATTTCTGGATCGCGAATCTCCCGCCCTCTCTGAGTTACCTCACTGTCAGATAAGAAAATGGAACAAGATCTATGAAGAGATAGGCTCCCAGTCTGGCTTTTCGATTTTTCGCTCAAGCCAAAAAGAGCAAAGGGCATGGAGTTAGGGCTCCTTTCCAAGCGTGCTTGTAGGAGAGCGAAGCTCTGGCCGCTTCTGGCTGCAGAACGTGTTCCGGCTGCAACACTGACCAGGTCCCGCTGACCGCTGCCCACCTCGCCTGGCAACCTCCACACCCACATGAAACCGCCAGAGTGGGAGCCAGTCAACGCAAGGCTTCCTGTGCACAAAGCCTAGGGAGCCCCCGAATAGAACCGAATCCTGAGCCCAGAGCAAGCCTGGAGGTGGTTGGCTGAGGAGACCGGTCTCTCTCTGGGGGTCTACGAGCGCTAGCTAGTCCCTGCACCTCCCGCACCCCGGTCGTAGCTCTGTGCCCTGAAATCTGCCTCCCTCCTGGGGACACAGACGTGAGCACGCGCGCGCGCGCACACACACACACACACACACACACACACACACACACACACACACACAAACTCTCACTGGCGCACACCCACATCGCCTCTGCCCCCCTCCCGCCCCACCCCCGGCAGAACTGTAGGGACTGGTCTGTGCTCTGCCTCAACTTTCCCAGCTAAGCCTGCCCCACGCTGTGTCCGAGCTTCCGCGCCCTCGCTGGGCGCCCTCCAGAGGGACACGTCCTCCTCTGGGCCCCTTACCTCTCGCCGACAACTCCTGGCGGGGACTGGAGCTGACCGCGGTGGCAGCGGCGGCGACTGAGCTTGCACCCGGGCTTTGGCTCATGGTTGGTCCTCCTCATCCGACACAAAAGAGGTAGCTCGCTCGCTGGCTTTGTCCTTTCCAAATGCGAGGAAGAACTTATTTTGCCCTCGAAATGGCCAACTTGTGCGCGCCGCTTCCTGTCACAGTGCCCCCTGCCCCCGCCCCCTCCCGGCTGCGCGCTGGACCACTGCCCGGCGGCCGAGCATCCAGGCCTCCGAGTCAGTGGGGAGTGGGAAAAGGGAGAGTGGGAGGGGAAGGGAGGGAGGGGGTTGGGAAAAGGGGAGACCTAGTGGTCTTTTACGCAGGGGAGGGGAGCGCTTCGCAGCCGAGTCCCTCTCTCGGCTGCACAGGCAAACCCACTTCCCAGGCGCGGAAAGCAACTTTCCTTCACCTTGGCCAGGCTCAGACCGTCGCAGCTAATTGGGACTCTCGGCAGAGGCACGGACCTTCTGGCTTTCTCTCCTTCTCATTCTCTTTCTCCTTTCCTCCCTCTCTCGTTCTCCTTTTCCCTCTCCCCCTCCCCCACTCCCCTCCCTTAATAGTGGTGTATCTGCAGAGTCTTCAGTGAGCCAGGGTACCTAGACGAGAGGATTATGGTACGAAAGCCAGGGCGGTTTGGCTAGCCGCTGCGCCTCACTCTGTTGGAAATCCTTAGGCAGGGCAGGCAAAGGTTGGTGAATTTCGAAGGGGTGGGGTGAAGGGGCGTGGGGCGGCAGGAAGATCTGCGGCTCCAACTTTGAAGCTCTGCTCGATCTCCTGCCTGCGGGAGAGCGGGGACTAACGGCCCCGAAAGAACTCTCCAGGGGTCCCCGTGTCGCGGGTTGACCGCAGGCTGGAGGAGAAAGGGAGAGCGAGAGCTGAGAGGGAGCGAGTGAGCCTGAGAGCCCGGTGCGCCGCTCTGCCCC
Source organism: Herpailurus yagouaroundi (assembly GCF_014898765.1). NCBI lineage: Eukaryota > Metazoa > Chordata > Mammalia > Carnivora > Felidae > Herpailurus > Herpailurus yagouaroundi. The sequence goes on from NW_024412391.1 coordinate 70,493,042, forward strand.
ACGCACCGCTCAACTGCACATTGCGAGCCCCTGGAGAGGGCTTGGGCAGAACAATCTCTGGGTCAGGCGGGAGGGAGACGCTCCTGTTTCCTAGCAACCCCCATCAATCTTCTCGGGATAGCTCCCTCTGAAGGAATTCGATTGGACGGCCCCTGGAGGGAAGCCACGCCCCTTCAAGAATGCTGGGCTGCTGCTTTTTCGCATTCTCCTAAATTTCTTGGGTGGAATAAGATTTGAGGGGAGTGCTGAATTATCTTTCTTCCTTCGTATCCTCCAGTGCTGCCACACAGCCCCCCCTTGCAGCGACCCCCACCCCCACCCCTACTCCCACATTAGTCCTTCTCTACCCCTACTTGGGGTTGGCACACAGAGGCACGGCTTTCTACAGAACCTCTTCTTTCTTCTTGAAATTAAATAAATAAAAACCTTAAATCGGTGACGTAGGCACAAAAGAGAAAAAGGCACACGGAAATAGCTATAATAGGCTCCGAGCTACAGATACAATCCTAAAGGTAAAATTCCAGGCATCTTTCTATGTTTAGAAACACATTGTGTTTAATTTCGGAATGGAAACTTCACTCTCATTAATCTTCCCCCGCCCCTGATAACACTAACTTTGTCTTAACAAGGACTGAGTTATATGTAGCCGAAGGCAATTAAACTTAATGCTTCAATGTTACATTTATTCTTTAATATTTAATGTTAAGTTGTTTAACAACTGCCTTCCTTTGTAACCTAGTCAGGGCATTTAAACTACAGATATAATTTTAGTACTCATTCTTTTAGAGAGCCAACAATATTTAAAAGACACATGTGCTTATATATTCCATTGTGAACACCACTAAAACTAGAAACTTGAACATATTAAAAATTAATATGTTATTAAGCAGTGAAGCTCTAAAAATGCTAAAAGTTCCTTTTCCAAAATCATTCTCTCTGGAATGCAACAGCAATATCAAATAATAGCAAAATAATTCTTTCTTTGCATTTCATTGCTATTACCTAACGTGTACCACAAACCCGTAGACTTTTGTACGAGAGATTTTTCACAATGTCTATTCAATAGGCAAGTGTGCATTAAGGAACAGTGACAGGACAATGGAGAGGATAAAGATCTATATACACTGCAATGCTTCAGATATGCATGAAGCCATGTTGGCAGCTTTTGGTTCCTTCCAGAATATTCCACAGGCTACTTTTTTTTTTTTTTTTTTTTTGCCTTGCAAAGACTTTCAGAATCAGCTGAGATTGGGAGCAAAAGAAGGGATCTGATGTTTTCATTAATTAAAAATAAAAGTAGCTGTGTTTGCACAAAAGAAAGCACTGATGTATAAGCTGAACTTCTAGGCCATAGCCTCACCTAGGCTACTTAACATACTAGTGTTGGTGACGTGCAGAGACTGCAATGCTGAAGCCAATTATTAATCTGTTATCGGATCTGGCCTTATGGGACACTTTTCTCTCTTCCCCCTGCCAAACACACACAGAAATGATGAACATAAGGACTTTTCAGCCTGGTGAAAGCATATTACCTGAATTTGAATCCTTAATTACCATCCCTTCCTAGCTAGCTGTGTGACCTTGGGCAAGGTTCTCAACCTCGCTTTGGCTCGGTTTAATCATCTATAAAATGGGAATAGTAATCGTTCATCTCAAAGCTATTTTGAGGATTAATTAGTACCATGTAGGTAGTATGCTAGTATTAGCTATGACTATTAGTTTCCAGTTTCTCATTAACCAGTGGTATTTTAATTGTTGAGCCATAGGTAATATTTAATTCACAGCAATTAGTATTGTGCCTTGATTCTTTTTAATTTCATTTAAATTTGTCATTGACCGAGAGAACATAGCTTTAACTCTTAATGTTTAGTTGTTGAGGCGTGCGTGCGTGCGTGCGTGCGTGTGTGTGTGTGTGTGTGTGTGTGTTGTGTGTCTGTTTGGGTGCTCGTGCATGTTTTCAACTTCCCTTTAAAAGCCTCAAGGGATAGGGCTAAATAACAACCTCTGGTTAAAAGGCATGTAAATTAGGAAATGTCCTTCCCCTTTCGCCCCACCCTCCCTCAAGTATTCTGTCTGGGCTCCAGTTTCTAAACAATTCTAGTCCCCTCTTTTAAGTACCTCTGATATACCTCTTCAAGACAAGTACACGTTTAGACATCTAGATCACTCTTTCTCTTTCATATTTCATATTACTTTGATTAATTTTTGCTAATCCATCTATATTTATCTGAATGATTAATCATGATATTTCTTCTTAGAACCCTTTATAGTTAATGCCCTGGCTGCTGTTATAATGCCTTTTTAATATGGCCTGTACAGTATACCATCTTTCATTCAGAAATCACATTGAAAGTTGATGTGCTGTCATCATTAATTACAAATAAAATGTCTTCCATGTTTCCATTCGGATCCAGAGTTCACTCTCATTAGAATTCCCTTTGGAGCTAATCTCCATTGGCTCAATCTAGAAATCAATTTCATTGCCTGTTTCTCACTAGCAGTCAGTCAGCAGAGTGCGGTTATTTTGATCATAGGTAGAGTCATTAGGTGTTCAGTTTGGGACAGTTCTGGTTTACGTCCCTTGTCTGGGTTGCATTCACAGAGCTTACCTTATTTTTCAAAAGTGTCAGGTTTGGGCATTAAATTATGTGGCTACCCATATCCTCTATTCATCTGGCTGAAAACTCGTGTTTCAGCCTTCCCTTGCTTCATCAGCCACATGACTGTTAAATTCCTCTGCATAACTCTTTTTCCAGGAGAGGACCAATCAATTCCAGGAGTCCAATACATGTCTCTGTAAATACATAATATACATGTAAAAAAAGTAAAATTTATATTTAATTTGCTTAAACATAAGCCTCATTTATTTTTCACTTCTTTTAAAATATGTTTCCCCTTGGACCATCGGGAAATTCCGACTCTAATTACTGTTGCACAGTATAAAAATGAAAATATTTTATGGGGCGCCTGGGTGGCTCCTTCATCGGTTAAGCTTCCAACTGTTGATTTCGGCTCAGGTCGTGATCTCTTGGATTGTGATACTGAGCCCCACCTCAAGCTTTGTGGACCTGCTTGGAATTGTCTCTCTTCATCTCTCTGTGCCCCTCCCCCACTCTCCCCCTTTCTCTCTCTCTCTCTCGAAACAAATTCCCCTTAAAAAAAAAAAAGAAAGAAAATATCCTAGTCTTAATTTTGATTGAAGGTGCAAGGCAAGAGGTGTCGACTTCTCCATATTCCTAAGCAAGACTTGCCAGACCACCTGTATCTTTCAACCACACGTATCATGAAAGAGTTGAAGTCCAAGAAGCTGAGAGAGGTAGGAAATTGGAGTTTAGAGAGTCTTTGGCATGCTCTAAATACGCAGGTAAGAGGGTTGGGGGTATGTGCTTTCCTTCAACCCTCCTGCAGGGTGCTGCTGGGGAAGCCACTGCTGCGTCCCCTGGAACGAGGGTGATGTGGGAGCCTGCCTTGTATTTCACAGCAGAAAAAAACAAATTGCAAAAGGCTGTGTGTAGATCTGTCTCCCAGAGGCCCAAAGAAAAGAAGGCTGAACTTGGTGGGGAGTTGCATTCCCATCTATGACAAGTATAAGGGGCTGGTTTTCTATGCGTTGTATGGGGGGACAGTGAACGCAGAGTAGTGGATGTGTTTTCTTAGGTCCTCAGCAGAAAAGCTTGGAGGAAAAACTTGGAATCCTCAGTAGATGGTCTGTGGGGATCACGGGGCTGCGGTAAGGCAACTGTGCGGGAGGCGTGCTGCACACAGCCATCCGGTACTCAGGTACTCACCAGTGCTTGGGTGCGAGGCTGCATGGACCTCGCAGGGGTAGGAGGCTGCCTTTTTGTAATTCACCAGTCTGGGTGTGGGAGGACGTTGGAGAGGTTGGAAGGTGAGGGGCCTCCAGTAGGGTGTACGTGTCCAGACATGAAAGCCTCACCAGAATCCGGTCAGATTGTGCAATGAGAGATTTCCCAGAGCCCAAGGGTCTTCAAATAACTGATGAAATCTGGCTTAGAGAAGTCCACTTTGAATAGCTGCAAAGCACAAAAAAGCAATGACAGATCTGTACTGGTCAAATGGGACTTTTCTCATCCCCTCATACCTCCTGTCTCAGACCTTTTGAACTCAGAGGGATGGGAAACTCCATCTCCTGCTTGCAGGGAAGATGAGGATGAGAAGTTGGCTGACTGGGGAGAAGAGCCCTTCAAGGTTCCATCCCTGACTGCCCCCTGCTACCTTCCCCAGATGGGGGAAGGGAAAAGCTTTAACTCAGATGACTTTGGAATTTTGATTATTACTCTGCCTTGAACCCAATTCCACACAAGTCTGTTCTGTTTTCTTTTGTACTAACGTGGAGGGAGGAATTTTTATCTGCGAACAATCTGAAAGTCAAGGTACCAGCCTTGAACAATGTCCAAGGGGAGAGAGAAGAAAAGCCCCGTAGGCAACATCCAGGAGCAGTGAGGAGAAAAAAAACACAGCTGTCTTTGTGGTGTTTTATGAGCCTCACTTGTTCAGTATATAAATGTTCTGATCAGTACCTTGGATTCTTTTGCATATTTCCCCCAATTCTCACAAAGAAAAAAACGATAGCCCTTGAATATTTACTATGTGTATTGTCTTGTATATTGTACAATTAACGGCTGATTAAGGTTGGTTCTAAATTTTTTTTTAATGTTTATTTTTTATTAAGAGAGAGAGAGAGAAAGAGAGTGTGAATAGAGGAGGGGCAGAGAGAGAGACACACAGAATCTGAATCAGGCTCCAGGCTCTGAGCCGTCAGCACAGAGCCTGACTCGGGGCTCGAACTCACAGACCATGAGAGCATGGCCCGAGCCTAAGTTGGACGCTTAACCGACTGAGCCACTCAGGTGCCCCTGATTAAGGTTGGTTCTAAACCTCAATGTTCAAACATTAAAATAGCTGTCGCCCACAAGTATCTTTTTAAAAAGATTTTAAGACTTTCAATCATTAAATAAATATTAATGAAGTTGGTAGATTCTTTGGAAATACTCATCACAAGAAATTCAAGTATTTGTGTTTCTCATTAGGCTGGAAGTCTCATGAGGGCAGGCACTATGGATGTTACATTTATCATTGTATCACAGTACTTATGGAAGCAATGTGTGTGTGCATAGGTGTGGGGATTGGAAGGAAAAAATTGGTCGATAGACATTTTTTGAGGGAATAAATTAACCTTTAAAGATTAAAAGATCATGTGGACTTACATTTTTATAGTTGGGTAAACTGAGTTCTGTATATAGCATGTGTTCCCCAGTTTCTATATAGGAGGAGTTTTAAGTAATTAATCTAGTTCATTACTTGTTACTCTGGTTCGCCTACTCTTTGAGGGGAATGGGCATTTGTGCTGTTACTTACCTGTCTCAAGGGCCTAAAACTGCCTGACATGTTGCTGAGCAACCTAGGCATCTGATGAATGGAAGATTAAATGAGTGGGGGATATTCCTCAGGGTTTTGTCTCAATTCAGTATTTTCATATAAGCAAACTGTTTTAGTTATAGGTCTTTTAAAAGTATTTTGTGGGGGGAGTGGGGATAATAGGACCTGATGAAGGCTATAAGCATTAAAAGGGGAGTTAAAGGCTTTTGGCACTGCCCCTGCTTGGAGATAATCTGTGGTCGAATCAGAGCTGTTACACTAGATTTGTGACCCTAGTTGAAATAAATGATGCAGGGGGCACCTGGGTGGCTCAGTCTATTAAGCGCCTGACTTTGGGTTTCAGCTCAGGTCATGATCTCAAGGTTCTTGGGGTTGAGCCCCAAGTTGGGCTCTGTGCTGACAGCCTGGAGGCTGCTGCAGATTCTCTCTCTCTCCCTCTCTCTGTCTCTGCCCCTCCTCTGCTTGCTCTCTTTTTCTCTCTCTCAAAATAAATAAATAAACATTAAAAAAATCAAAAAAAGAAAAAGGGAGAAATGAATGATGCATGCACAAACAGTAAAGGAGTTCAGAAGAAGGGAAATCATGTCACTGGTTTGCGTTTCCACCTACGAAATTTTTTTCTGAGATTTTGCAAAGATTTATATTCTGTATTTTATTTTATTATTATTTTTAAGTTTGTTTATTTTGAGAGAGAGAGGGAGGGAGAGAGAGAGCACAAACAGGAGAGGGTGAGAGGGAGAGGGAGGAGAAGAGAATCCCAAGCAGGCTCCACACTGTTGGCACAGAGCCAACACGGGGTTCCACCGCACCAACCGTGAGATCATGAACCGACCTGAAATCAAGAGTTGGACACTTAACCAACTGAGCCACCCAGGCGCTCCTATATTATATATTTTAAAGATAACATCTGTTTATGTTATTTATTTCAATCTTAGGTTGCTTATTTTCTTCCTGAGATTTCACATCAAGTTTTCACCCCTTGAAGTGCTGGCATTCTGATGGAGTCAATCTGAAGTCAGCCATTTAGACCTGAGCAAGGCCCAATCAGTTGTATATGAATGTATGCATGGATGCTTGGATCTATTCAAGTAACATTCATTGGAAACTCTCACATGCCAAACATTATGCCAAATACCCAGGATACCAAGGAGATAAGATGGGGCCCTGAAATTTCTCTTCTGATAATGGCGAGCAGAAATGTCAACAAATCATTAAAAATACATTATGATGGCATATTTAAGAGAGGCCCTTTAGGAAGAATCACCTAGTAGAAGAGGTCACTATATGTTGTTACGATAAAAACCCTGAGCTCAAATGACGTTCGAATATAATAAACAAGTCAAGAGGCTGCTATTCCATTAGTACTCCACTCCAAGAGTAAACTTTGAAACATTCATGTGTGAGAAGGAGCATATTAGTTAGAAATGCTTTTTGGTGGCAAATGACACATAGTGCAACTAACTATGGCTTAAACAAACAGTGGTTTTCCAGTTTGTTTATGTACACATATCAAGACTAAGCATTTTTGTCTTTTCCTTCATGTTGCAATATTGTTGCTCCTGCTCCAGCTATCACATCATTCACTCAGGACACAGGGATAAGCAGCAGTGTAAGATATGTGTGCCCCGTGTATCAAGAATGCACAATCCTTCTCCTGACTACGTACCATGATATCATTTAGATCTAACCGGCCAGACCTGTTCGTTTGACTGTCTCCAGCTACAAACTATGTTGGAAAAGTGTGTCATTAGCTTTTCCAGCCTCTTTTATGTAAGCATCAAGAAAGAGGGTAAATGGGATTGACAGTTGGGTCAGTCAGCCAACAGTATGTGGCTCAGGGAGTAATCTTGGTGATTCCTTCTTAAACTTTTTCTAGACTGGAGATAGCGTTCTGGCCTCTCATTAAGTTTCTGACTCAAAAGTGTGGTGGCAGGAGTGGATCTTCTATGGAAGGGAAAATGTTTGTAGTTGGCTATTGAGGCATTCAATCCTTGGTCTTATATAAGCTGTGGCCAAATGAACTTTTGGGCCAAGGTCAACTAACTATGATACCTGTTCTCAATTACATTAACACCTGGCACATTCTTCATCTGAAAGCAATGTACATCATTTAAGATTCTTAGGGGCTAAAAGTGTGTGTCTTTTTTAAGAAATCCTAAATCACCCTGCAGACTACCTGTATTGACGGGTATATGTACAATTTCCAAATGCATTTTGCCATTAGAGCTATTTAGAAGGATGTTCACTGAATATTAAACATGTTTTAAATACATAAAAAAATGTAAGTGTTAACTCCTGAAGTATAAATATTGCACAATGAGATACCTCTGGTGGTTCTGGTCTGGGGATTCATTTCCTAATAAATATTTATTGAGGGCCTATTCTGTGCCAGACAGTGTGCTGTATGCTGGGTGTGCAAGATAGATTAGTTCAATATAGCTCTTGGTATTGGGGAGCATATAACCAGAAAAATGCCTTCAATCAGCATGGAGCTTTATTTTTAGGGATATTCCCACTGTATCCCTTAAGACAGTGGGAGATGTCATAAGTTCTCAGTATTGTATCTCAGGTTATCTTAGTCTAATTCACAATATTCTGCTTTTTAAATTTATTTTGTCTTGCTACTTGGTAATTTTTTTTTTCATTACAAACAAAATCAAGCAAACAAAAAAACTTTGATCCCCAATAACATTTCCTTTTTTAATCTTTCATATATTTTAACGACATTTAATAAGTTCTCCAGGTTCATAAATGGATCCACTTTTTAGTATAAAAGGCAAGGTATCTGTAAGGAATCCTTCTTTATAAGGAAAATGAAGTTCCCTTCACCAAGAAAAACATGTTTTTGCTAGACTGATCTGATGTGAGGACACCTTAAGAGAGGAAAGATTCTTTTTTTTCTATGTATGTATGTATGTATGTATCTGTTTATTTAATAGAGTGTGTGTGCATGGGGGAGGGACAGAGAGAGAGAGGGAAAGAGAAAATCCTAAGCTCTCAGGACTCTGAGATCATGACCCAAGCCAAAATCAAGAGGTGGATGCTTAAATGATAGAGCCACCCCCCTGCCCCAAGAGAGGAAAGATTCTTGGTGGAAATACCACACAAATGTAAATGTGAAATGTTGAGATTTGCCGTCATTTCTAGGGCAGAATTTAATAAAATAAATTCAGGATTTCAGTAAAGTTTTTTTTTCTCTCTCAGAGAAAGCATGTTTTACTTGAATTATCTTAGCAATTGAGTCAAAACCTTAACTAGGCAGTTGTCTCTCTTCTCTGGTTTAATGGGATAGTGGCGGTTCAGTCATGGAGGGCATGATAATTCAATTAGATGTAGTGTCAAATCGGTAGTAGCATATGCAAATTGAAAAAATTCCACTTGGCTCGAATTAGAATATCTCAGACTGAAAAGAAGTGTTGGATTAAAGTTCTCAGGGAAGTGTTTATTAAAATTATGCGGTACTCACCAATCTTTACTTTGATGATTCACTATTTTTCCTAAAGCGTGATTATTTTGATTCTAAAAGTTGTAGAATAAATGTGCTCTTATTCATTGGAATGGTTAGAATATGATGGGGGGGGGTGGTTGTTCTCTACCTAAGGTTTGCAGAGAAGAAAGTGCGAATCCTTTTTTCTGTGCAAGTGAAGTGTTTGATTCCTTAGTTCACTCCTCCAGGAATACAGTGGCTTTTGGGTACTGAGTCCAAGGGCGTGGTTTCCTAAACTGATGTTTGAGGAACATGTATAGATTAGAAAATTGCTTAATTAGAACAATGGAAGGCTCAGGACACCTGTGTGGCTCAGTTGGTTAAGCATCTGACTCTTTATTTCGGCTCAGGTCATGATCTCATGGGGTCGTGAGTTCTAGCCCCACATGGGGCTTGCCAAGCTGAGCTGGCTTGGGATTCTGTCTCTCTCCCTGTCTCTGCTCCTCCCCCCCTTGTTGTCTCCTTCTCTCTCTCTCTCAAAATAAACCAATAAATTTTAAATAAATCTTAAAAAATAAAAAAATAAAAAAAAAGGAAGGGAGGCTCACTGTGAAGTCAGCTAAACCAGTGCTTTTCAAACTTTTTTTCTGCCCCAAACCAATGTCAGGTGATGTTCGTTGTCATTCCCTTAAGGAATACCTAAAACTATTCAGAATTTTGTTGTCCGCTGTAACTCAATTCCTTTTTCTTCCCCTGAAGGAGGATACTGGAATGTAGGTGAGTAAGAGCGACTTTATTCTGGGAGCAGCTTGTATCCCTGCTAGTTTACAGAGAAGGTGAAGCATTCGAGTAAAGTACAACATTCCATAGTCTTGTCACATTATTACAGGATAAGAGCTGCTGACCTCCCCCAGTACATTCCCTCCTGCAGAAACAGCTGTGGTAAATCTGTGACATCCATGAAGCCTTCTTCAGGTCTCTCCATATTTATTTTATGAACATTTTTCCTTTATTATTTTTTTTTAAACATTTTTTTTTCAACGTTTATTTATTTTTGGGACAGAGAGTGACAGAGCATGAACGGGGAAGGGGCAGAGAGAGAGGGAGACACAGAATCGGAAACAGACTCCAGGCTCTGAGCCATCAGCCCAGAGCCTGACGCGGGGCTCGAACTCACGGACCGCGAGATCGTGACCTGGCTGAAGTCGGACGCTTAACCGACTGCGCCACCCAGGCGCCCCTGAACATTTTTCCTTTAAATAAAACACTTCCGGGAGTTCAAAATGCTTTCACTTCTAGTTTTTACCACAACCTTTGGAGCTAAAAAAAAATCCTATTGTCCACATTTTCTGGATGAGGCTTCTAAGGCTAAGAAAAGTCAAGTGACTTGTTCTAGGTCATACAGCCCATGAATAATAAAGCCAGAAATTCAATCAAGTGAATTGATTTTTAATCCAGTATGTATTCCAATACCCTGCCCTGCCTTTCATTACTCCATACTGACTGGATGGTACTCTATATTGAGGTTATTTCTTATAGCCTTACCTTTATTCCCCCTCACAATTCTGATATGCTGAGTTTAATTTTTCCACAGGACTATAATCTCCAGTAGTTTTGTAATATATAAAAAAAATGAAATGAACTCATCCCTACTAAAGACTTAATAAGGTAATGATGACCTCTCCCAGTTAATTTTCATTTTTAAGGAGTGATACTATTACCAAGAGTTTTGGACGCCTTGGAAATCAATGGGACTGTAAATCCACTGTGAATATAACGACTGGGAGTATGGTGGCAATAGATTGCTGCCTGATCTAAAATTAAATAATGAAGCCAAAATCTTAGGAACATTTTTTGGTTAATATCCATGATCTCCTCCTGCCTGCATGATCCAATCAACTTCATAGTAAACTATGAGGAAAACTATGAGGAAACTGCCATGTCTCCTTGTTCAGTGTTCTTCGACTGGATCCCAGTCCAGTGCCTGGAACCCATTTGTTGAATGAATGAACTTCAGCAGTCTCGCCAAATACCCGCTTCATTATAACCATAAAAAGATGATATAGGACATATAAAAGTCGATTTTGTGATAATGTAATTATAAAAACATGTGATTCTTAGAGATGAGATGAACTAGGGGTACTTGTCAGGATTGACTCAATTATGCAAAAGTAACAATAATCCCCAGATCTCATGGGTTGAAGCCAACATTCATGCTATAGGTTGTTTTAGGGTTGACTAGGAGTTCTGTTTTATGTCATGTTTACTTTGGGGCCCATGCTGATGGAGTGACTACTATGTGGAGCATTGCCAGTTTGGGGAAAGAAAAAGAAAGATCTAGAGGGTCTCACAACGACACTTAAATGCTCTGTCTAGGGACAGACGTGTATAAATTCTACTTACAGCTCACTGGGCAGAACAAATCCCAGCAACCACAAGGGGGCTGGAGATACAATTCTATCCTGTGACCAGAAGGCAGCGAACTTGACCTAACTATTGAACCGCACTAAGAACTCCTACACTGGGAAAGCAGCCTTCGTCCTGTGTGAGAACGGTATCTGTACTGTGTATTGTCCCATAGTACAAAATAAGAATTTCTATTTTTTGACTATCTTCTGTGATCAGGCTCTATGCTAGTCGTATATATACATTGCCTGCTAATTCATGCGGCCCTGAGAGGAAGGAATTATTATTACATTGTATAGTTGAAGAAAGTGAAGGGAGTTAAATAGCTTGCCACTTAGTAAGTAGTGGGGTCAAAATGAAAGCTCAGGTCTGTTTTACTCCATGAGACGCGGCCTTTATGTAATGTACTGTTGATTTTGATTTGCTAATACATTCATGTTCATCAGGGATATTGGCCTGTGATTCTTTTTAGTGGGGTCTTTGTCCAGTTTGGGACTCAAGGTAATGCTGGCTTCATAGAATGAGTTTGGAAGTTACCCTTCTAGTTCTGTTTTTTTAGAACAGTTTGAGAAGAATAGGTATTAACCATGCTTTAAATGTTTGGTAGAGGGGCGACTGGGTGGCTCAGTCGGTTGAGCATCCGACTTCGGCTCAGGTCATGATCTCGCGGTTCCTGAGTTTGACCCCTGCATCCGGCTCTGTGCTGACAGCTCAGAGCCTGCAGCCTGCTTTGGATTCTGTGTTTCCATCTCTCTCTGCCCCTCCCCCGCTCATGCTGTGTCTCTCTCTGTCTCAAAAATAAACAAACATATATATATATACACACATATATATAAATATATCTATATCTATATCTATATCTATATCTATATCTATATCTATATCTATATCTATATCTATATCTATATCTATATCTATATCATCTATATCTATATCTATCTATCTATATAGATATATATATATCTTACAATTAATGATAGGTCCCAGCCTAAATGATAGGGTTCATTTGTCAGTGGTGCATAAAATAGTGGCATACTTTACAAGCCCGGTGTTTTTTATTAGATGAACTACAGTATTTTGTTTTTCTCCCTAACATAGGTTGGATGGCCTCACTGTGGGGTGGAGTATTAGGAACATATTATGGCTACACCGGCAAGTTGTTATCCCAACAGTTTCCTCAGTAATAAAGGCAGCATCTCCATCCTTCTGGCTTTTGGATCAGTTCTCAGTTGGTTCTGAACTTCCATGGGTGGGAGGGAGGAGATCATTGTATATGAAATCTGCAACCCCCTGACTCTTGTACAGTTGACCAGATACCTTGACAATAGTTAAGGAGAAGAAGTTGAGAAGAAAGAGAATTGTAGAGACAGAGGCATCTTTCAAAAGCAAGGCCCTAAATGATCTGAGAGGGCGGCTTTGGGCTTCAGCTTACCAGGCATGAGTAGAGGTGGGAGTCACGGTATTTTGACTTCAGTAGGTGGTAACTGTCTATAGCATGCCATATGGCTCCTTTTTATAATTTTATCCCTGGTTTTTAGCTCATTCACCCTGGGCGGGTGGCATTAGGCCTCAGGCTTTCGTAAATTGGCCAGGTGGGATTTTGACTTTGATGGGTCACTGAAGCATCTAATAACTTTGTCCCAAGAAAGTGACAGTTTTTATTCAGGCTAGACTGCAAGCGCCTGTGTCTTTAGACAAACTTTAGCTACACAGGTGACCTCTGCGTTCCTGGATATAGATGCCTTTAGGTAAGACTGTGATGGCAAGACCTTCAGATTTATAGGCACAGCTCAGCCTGGTATTTCAGGTGAAACGGAGTTGAGATTAGTCCTTTTTGACCTTGGAAGGAATAACAGTATTTATTGCCGTTGAAGGGCAAGGCAGCTGGGTTTTGCATATTCTATGGGACCCCAGTAGGGTTCTTGCTTTGTACCATTTGTGCCATGGTCGCGTAGGCACCTGCTGACTCCTGTTCTGTTCATTTTTATGTTACATCACCTGTCTTGAAGGCCAAGAAAGAAAAGTTTGAAAAGAATAAGTTAGGTGGTTTCACCTGGCTTGGGATTTGTTAACTGAATAAACTTTCACTGTAGATCTCGATTTCACAGATCCCAATTACAGGTTTTTCCAGAGAAGTGTGGTGGATTTTTATGAATGAATAGCTAAAAATAGATGGAAGCCCTTTTTATGCACAGGATATGTTATCCTGTTGGGATAAGGTAAAGATATAGCTTAAAAGTTAAGTTGTTGTAAACCTACAGTCTAAGAAGGCCATTAAAAGGAGTTGTATCTTTTAACCCTGGAAGTCAAACTTTTTTTAGGCAATTAAAAGCAACTGGAATCATTTAAAATGAAGAAAGGCTGGCTGAGTAAGCTGGAGAAAGGGAGTTGATTATTAGAAAAGTTGATATTTTAGCCGTCAGACGAGGTGGATCTGAAGAGGAAAATGAGACCTCGAAGGCCAGAAGCGTCAGATACAAAGGAAAAAAAAAAGTGTTGAGCTTAAGCCTAATTGCGCTATAGAAGATTCCTTTTTTTTTTTTTTTTCAACGTTTATTTATTTTTGGGACAGAGAGAGACAGAGCATGAACGGGGGAGGGAGGGGCAGAGAGAGAGGGAGACACAGAATCGGAAACAGGCTCCAGGCTCTGAGCCATCAGCCCAGAGCCCGACGCGGGGCTCGAACTCACGGACCGCGAGATCGTGACCTGGCTGAAGTCGGACGCTTAACCGACTGCGCCACCCAGGCGCCCCTAGAAGATTCCTTTTTAACGATGAAGAGAGAGTATCACTTGTAAGAATAACTGAGTAAAGTTACTTGAAAATCTAGGGCGATTATGCCATTTGGTTATAAGGAATTTTGGGCACATTGAGTAGTAGAAATTAGGCAGATTAGTGCACGATGCTCAAACTATTAGTAGGTGAGTAACTGCAAGGGAACAGTCAGGTATTCCCATTTTCCTGAGGGAATATGCTTGAGAAATTTTTCGAATTTGTATTCTACAGGAAGGCACAACACATGGGAGACAGAACAACACACAGAGCCTTGTCTCTACGCCAGTCTAACAAGAGGGGTTCTAAGGGGTAGGGCAACAAAAGAAGAGAAAATGGACAAAATATTTTGGGGAGACCCAGGTTGCTGATTTTATCTCCCTCGATGCAGGAAGCTCCAGACAATACAATCTACACAAGTGTAGTAGAAAAATAAGCTACTTGACTCAAGTCACAACGAAAGCGAATGGGGGAAAAGCCCCTTAAATTCAGCAGACACTACTAGTCCATTAAACAGAGAAGGAAACCACCTTAAACAATTGAATTGTGACTAGTACTCCTTAAAACAGCCAAGGTCATCGAAAACCAGGAAAGTCAGAAACTGTCACTGGCAAAAGGAGCCCGAAGACACATGAGACTAAATGTAATGTGTAATGTGGTTTCCTGTATGGGGGCGTGAAACGGAAAAATGACATGAGGTAACAACTCAAGACATTTGAATGAGGCGTGGACTTTAGATAATGTACTCATATTGGTTAATTATATTTGAAAAAGTTACCATACTGATGGAAGAGGTTAATAATAGGGGAATGTGGAAACTCTGGACTAGCTTTGCAACTTTAATTTAAAACTCCTCTGGAATAAAAAATAGTTTACTGAGAAAAATTGAATTGTTAGAATGTCAGACGAGGCTTTGGGCCATTGCAAAAGGAAACGCTAGGCGTGACAGTTTTCTTAAAACTGAGGTATAATTGACATATATTAATTTCAGGTACATAAAGTAGTGATTTGACATTTGTATACACTGCACAATGATCACCACAATAAGTCTGGTTATACCATCCATCTCCATACATAGTTACACATTTGTTTTCTTGTGATGAGGACTTTTAAGATCTACTCCCTCAGCAACTTTCCAAAATGCAGTATAGTATTAACATATACTTACCATGCTGTTATTACCACCCCATGACATTTATTTTGTAACTGAAAGTTTGTATCTTTTGATGACCTTCAAACCCCTACCCTCTGGGAACTATCAGCCTGTCCGAGTTTGTTTTGTTTTTGTTTTTGTTTTTGTTTTTGTTTTTTTTGTATTCCACATACAAGTGATCTCATATAATATTTTTCTTTGCCTGACTCATTTATTTCACTTAGCATAATGCCCTCAAGGTCCACTCATGTTGTCATAAATGGCAAGATTCCATTCTTTTTTAAACAGGTGTTCTGTGTCCTGTTCTATCATCTTTCTTTCTTTCTTTCTTTCTTTCTTTCTTTCTTTCTTTCTCTCTCTCTCTCTCTCTCTCTCTCCTCTCTCTCTCTCTCCTCTCTCTCTCTCTCTTTCTTTCTTTCTATGTATGTATGTATCTGTCTATCTATTATCTATCTAAACTATCATCTATCTGTCACATCTTCTCTATCCATTCACCTACCTATGGACACTTAGATTGTTTCCATATTTTGACTTTTGTCAATAATGCTGCAGCGAACATGGGGGTACAGATGTTTTTTTTTTTTTTTTTGAATTAGTGCTTTCATTTTCTTTGAATAAATACCCAGCAGTGGAATTGCTGGATTATATATTGAGGAACCTGCATACTGTTTTTGATAGTGGCTGTATCCATTTACATTCCCTGCGATGGTGCACAAGGGTTCCCCTTTCTCCACATCCTCACCAACACCTGTTATTGCGTGGCTTCTTGATCTAGCCACTCTAACAGATGTGAGGTAAATGACAGTGCTTTGAGAAGCTCTACTGGTCCTCCCTTGGCTACCAAGAACAGGGCATGAATATTAATAGCAAACTTAATACAAAGTCCGTGATAATGATTATTCATTTGAATCAACTTTGGGAAGAAGAATCCTGTCTTAAGAGGCAGATTTAAAAATTAATTGTTCTATAAGAAGAGGCAGTAGAAACAGGTAATGACACATAGGGATGAGAATATCCATTACAAGTCATTAAACAGTGTTGACAGTTTAACACTGGGGTGCAAGCAACATAAAGCTCAAAGGAAGAATGAAAGTTAGGAAGGTTTGAGTATATTGGATGGGAAGAAAAAGCCCTAAAATGTCTGAGCCCACTACTGTTGCCATTTTCCAAACATTGCAAAAACATATAGAAAAAACAATTTGAAGATGGCAATGGCATAATTGGATGATTTCCCCCCTACTCCCTGCTATCATTACACCTTTTGTGGGATTGAGTTTACTCTCACAGGTTGTGGATTCCGAGCGTCTCTCAAGGACTGAGTAGCACCTTGGCCAGTCTGACATCAAGATTCTCTCTATCCACATTCCTTCCCTCAGATACCACTGAGGCTCTACTGTAATATTTGGCATTATCGAGTATTATATTTGGAAGCATAATTTTGTCGGTGATAAATTTTAGGAGCAGGGTAATGTATTTTTTTTCTAAATTTCATGGGATACGGGCAAATCTTGTGATAATCTTATATGTCCTATTTTAAGGCCTTTTAAAAATACATCTCATGAGAGACTTAGTAATAAATGTATTCATTCTTGAATTTTCAAAAGAATCATCAGGGCTAGAGCTGCTAAAAGCTGCTTCTCCCTAGCATCAAGAATTCAAACTGTTGAGCTTGGGTGGAATAAGAAATTGAGGAAGGTTAATTTTAGACGATTAATTTCTTAGTGATTTTAACTCGTAAGGGCAGTAAGATTTAAATGTTTTGACTGCGAATTATAAGACAATTTTTATTTTTGTTTTTACTGTAATTTCTTCCTAATGAGGGTTATATTTAGATTGGGGTGGGCATACCTTTATTTCTATTTTAGAGTTGGAGAATCTTAATGTTGTCATTTAATCATATTGTTTATGCTGTCAGGGTAAGCACTGAGGTCTACAGCTGGATATAATTTGGGATGGGAAATAGACAAGCATATTAATTTTTCTCGTAGAAAGGCCGTGTAGCTTGGGGTTAATTTAACTAATACATTGTCAAGACACCTTTAAAATCTAAAATCTGTTGTCTCCCATTATTGTGGAGAAGTAAACATACATTATGAAGGCAGACGGATGCTTCACTTGAATACTCAATATCAACACTGGAATAGCACTTTAAATTTATAAAGCAGTTTTAGTCCACACTATCATTTGTTTGATTCGTAGCTCTGTCCATTCACCTATCCATTCGTCTGTCTTGATAACATACCTGAATTTCCCACGCTAATGAAGATCTTTTCAAGGTTTGATTGGCACGAAGCAAGCAGTAATATGTGAATGAGTCAATAAAGGGATAGGTTCTGTGATAACAATGCAAGTAATGACCTGTGTCTGTGAAAACATTTAAATGTAATTTATAAGATTAACACCCTGTTACATTTATATGTTATCGTGAAGCTATAATAAGGCACTTACAGAGTGAATATCTGTTGCTCAATAAACCCTGGTGACTTTTTATTTTTTTTTTATTTTATTATTTTTTTTTTTTTTAATTTTTTTTTCAACGTTTATTTATTTTTGGGACAGAGAGAGACAGAGCATGAACGGGCGAGGGGCACAGAGAGAGGGAGACACAGAATCGGAAACAGGCTCCAGGCTCTGAGCCATCAGCCCAGAGCCCGACGCGGGGCTCGAACTCACGGACCGTGAGATTGTGACCTGGTTGAAGTCGGACGCTTAACCGACTGCGCCACCCAGGCGCCCCCCCTGGTGACTTTTTAAAAGATCACAGACCCTGGAACTCAGATTGCTTTTTTCCTTCCTACACGAGGAGCCTTTCTACTACACAGCACTACCTCTATGGAAAACATGGTTCTTGTTTCTTCTTTTAGGGTTCTAGTTTCCTTTTTTTAAAGATGTATATCTCTGAGAATATAAATTTAAAGGAAAACACTCTTTGATTGGTAGTAATTTGCTTTCCTTAAGGTGCCCAGTGGTGACATAATTGATTTTGTTGCCATTGATTAAAAGCCACATTAAGTTTAAAACTGTCAGCTGAGCCCAGAGATAGCATTTTCATAATGACTTTTAATAAACATGGAAAAGTGATTTCATTGCATTCATAAATTTGATTAATGATATTTTCCCAGGGCCAAAATAAATGAGCTGCTTACTTGCGTGCCTGATTGCTATATTACAGGTAGATTCTCCTACAATACGTAATTGGGACAGAAGAGATGCGCTCTGGAGGTGGGCAGAGTAAACAGCTCGAAAAAATACTAGTAACATTAGCAATCTCAAAGTGGTCATGTTTTCATCTACCAAAAAAGGAGGAGAAGAATGTTGTGATTCACTTAGATGTTTACTTTGGTGGAAATAGGAATATGATCTCATTTTACATAGAAAGACTTGTGCTAGTCAGATCCTTCTGACCTCCTGACACGCCCCCCCTCCAAGACCTTTCTCTCCTTGTGTCTTCCACATCTCAGTAGATGGCAACTCGACTCTTCCAGTTTTGATTCTGAAATTTTTGATTTGTTGCTTGACTCCTCGTTTTCTCCCCTATCAGCTCTGTCTTTCAAGTAAAACCAGAATTTGTCTCTTTCTCATCACCAGCCCTGTTTTCCCAGCTTTTGCTTTTGCGCATTTTCAGAGAATGTCAACCTAGTAGCCTGTGCGACCACACACATGTCATTCTTCTGCTCAAAAATTTCCACTATTTCCCCTTTCTTTGGAGAAAAACCCAGTCTTAACTACGCCCAACAAGACCCTATATGATCTGTTTCTAGCAGTCCTTTCACATTATCCCCAAATTATCTCACACCTAATCTCTAAATAAGGCCCCCCACCAACACTCTTTGAGACCACTGAGCATACTGTATCTCAGAGTCTGAGAGCCTTTGGTCTTTTGTTCCCTCTCTTCCCCCACCCGCAGGCCCAAGCGTTTTACTTCCTTCAGTTTTTACAATAAAGCCCCTGGGCATGCTATCTAAAATGTCAACACATTATCCTTTATCCTGTTTTTTTTTTTTTTTCTCTCTCTCTCTTTAAAATTTCTAGTTTTCTAACATACATACAGTTTATTATTTTTTTTAAAGAATGAGATCTGTAAAGTCTATAAGTAGAGTAATTTTAGCCAAACTAGATAATGCACATTGATTTCATCTCTGAAGCACAGGTGATTTTCAGAGATAAAAGTCCCTACAGAACAGCAGGATTACTCTGACAGAGAAACAGTGTACCAGAAAGAATGCCGTTACAGTAGGGGCTGGGAGAGGCTGTTCTTGAGAGGTTTGACTAACTGTCTGTGGCTCTGAAGTTTGACGAGGTGTCTAACTCATAATTGGTAGGTGAATGCTTTTAAAAAGGTGCTCAAGTCATTCATTATTGGGGACTGGATTTTCTGGGTATGATTGGACAGAAAGCAGTCTAAGGGCTTTCTCTCCCCCTCATTCTGTGATTCTTTGCACATACATGAAGGATGCGATTTTCTGGAATTCCATAGTTTGGCTCCAACAGTCCTGCTCAGAACTTACACCTGTTCCCCCACACTACTGACATTATTTACGTTCTAGTTACGTATTTCCCTTTTATCATATAAAACATTTGTAAAATTCAACGTATTGCATGCAAATGGTTAAAAAAATCAAAAGGCATAGAAGTATCTATAATAAAAAACAGCTATGTGGGCAGCCTTGCTGCTCGGCAGGGCAACCCCTTTTAATTGTTTTCTTCTTTGAACTTCAAGTACCTTGAAACAGTAAGCTTATACTGCAGTTTCTTGATTTATCAATTTTAGAAAACAATGTTTCCTTCCTATTATGGTGGAAGAGAATTAATTCGCTTACATCATTTTCAACCTTCCAATTTCCCAATGCAGTCATAAATTCATTTCTTTTTGTTTCTTTCTTTAAAAAAAAATTTTTTTTTTTAATTTTTAGAGAAAGAGAGAGTACAAGTGGGGGAGAGGGACAAAGGGACACGGAGAGAATTTTATGCAGGCTCCACATTCAGTGCACAGCCCAATGTGGGGCTCGATCCCATGACCCTGGGATCATGACCTGAGCTGAAATCAAGTGTCTGACATTCAAATGACCGAGTCACCCAGGCGCCCCTAGCTTCTTTCTTGATGAAATTTCTAACTGAATAGTATGTAGGGTATCTATAATGTAGATACGTAATTGTTTCAACTATGTACTATGTACTTTTAATAGTTAGACTTTTAGTCCTCCTGTTCTTTTGACCACCTAATTTCTCCATTCCTATTTCCCAGCTTTTATCAGATCTGTGTTTACTTTTATGTTGTTGAAGCCTGACTAATATTCAGATTCTTTTTATTTTTTAGACATGGTGTTTGTCTGTAGGTTAAATCTAAAAGCTGACCACTAGTACAAAATTTGCTTATGGTTATGCAAATGTTGTTCAGTAAAAAAAAAAAAAAAATAATTTGCTGTACTTATATCCTATTCTCTTGAATTCCAAAGGTAGATTCCTCTGTCTCGTATCAACTTCTAATGTTTTCTTCCCTTCTGAATTCTACCAGCTGCTAAAAACTACCACAATATTTGGAAAAGCAATCTTTGCACACAGTTTTTATCTCTTGGAGTTTCTGATTGCCTTTTTTTTTTTTTTCTTGTTGGGAGGACTAACATAGGTCTACATTACCATTCCTTTGTTATCGTTTAGCTTCTTAATCATTTTGTCTATGTATTGGAGAGCATTCTATTTTTCTTAAAGTCCATTTAATCTCATTTGAGGCCATTACCTTATATTTGAACAGTGGCTTCTATATAGCTTCTAGTTCCCGGAGTTCCTAATCACTTTTCATTTACTTGTATCTTTTGTATCATCATTTCCCACTCAAACTCTCAAATCATAATACTGATTTTATACAGTTACCCCTTTCCCCACCTACTTCTGTTGAAAACTGCCTCCTTAGTGTACTCTCTGACCTCTGGAGCTTATATTCTACTGGGAGATAAAGAAAACCAAAAGTGTCTGGGTGGCTCAGCCAGTTAAGCATCCAGCTTCGGCTCAAGTCACGATCTCATGGTTCCTGAGATTGAGCCCTGCCTCAGGGAGGAGCCTGCTTGGGATTCTCTCCCTCCCTCTCTCTCTGCCCCTCCCCTGCTCTCTCTCTCTCTCTCTCTCAAAATAAATAAATAAGCTTAAAAAAAAAAGAACCATAAGATAAAGACATTTAATAGTTTTGTATGTTGATTTTACTTGGTATTAGGGAGAGGAATATGTAAGAAATGGAAAGTGGTACATACCATTTTAGCAGGGGATGATGCATTTCTCAAGTTCCAAGTCAGAACTCTGTCATTTATTTATCAATGAAAACAAATATGTACAATGGTGCTTCTATTCCTTAGTACCCAGAGAATATGCTACATGTATTAAATTAGGCACTCATTAGGCTTTAGTGGCCTACCTAGAACTAAATTTGGCATTGTTTTTAAGCTAAGAAAATAATGTATTTCAGTTTCCAAATGATAAGGTTTGCAAATGAATTCTAGAGCAGAATCTATTTGTTAAAATCCACTGGTTAAATTGACAATTGACCAAGTTTTAAAGTTATTCTAAATGGAAAATAATTTCCTTAACAGCCTGTCTAAGGGAGGAATTATAGGTTTCTTTTTATTGCCTATAGGGTGTTTCAGCATTTAAAACTTATTATTAATTTAGAAGAATTGCATAACATTGTCAGTCTGTAAGCCATTTGAAATGTTGGCTGTTTAGGTACACAAGGAATCTGCTGTGTCCTTAAGTTGATCTGGGTACTGAAAAGGTCAGCCTAGAATTGTTTTGGTAGACTTGGAGATCTATTTTTTTGTAGCACTTTCTTTTTCAGTCTGTTACATATCAAATGGAGATAAAGATAAAAAAACACAACAATACCTAAATGTTCTCATTAATTCAAGGTGTGAGGTTCCCTGGAAAGAAATGCAATTATACCCTAGAGGCAGCCAGATTTCTGAGCCTTAAATTTGCCACTTTGGCTGTTTTCGCTATTTTGTTCTGTTTATTCAGATTTCACTCACACAGAGAATCCATCTGTATATATACCAGGGTCTAAATATTTAACCACATTTTTAATTTACTACTAGTTGAGATGAAAAACTATTTCTAAGCAGGTTTAGTTTATGCTTGTTTTTAGTTTTAACTTATCTGATGTTCAGAAGTTTTGTTCAGTCTAAAGACTGTGTGTGTGTGTGTGTGTGTGTGTGTGTGTGTGTGTGTGTGTGTATAAGATACATAAGATATATACACGTATCTAGAGTAGACAAGACCACAAGACTAAACAGTAAAGATTAAACAATAACCTTAGCAAAAGCAAATACTCCTTTCATTGCTACAAATCTTGGAATAAAAAAAATAATCATAACTATCCTTGCTGAAATACAAATCAGAAATGAAGAAAAGAGGTAAAACATTTATGAGACAGTCCTAATGTCTTTCAGGGCATTTATTTATGTAAATTAAGTCTCAAATTAATGGTTTGCTCACATGCCTGGTGGTTTTTCATTGGATGCCAGGTCTTGTAAAATTTTCCTTTTGGAGTATTTTTGTATTTCTAAAAATAGTCTTGACTTTTATTCTGGAATACGGTTATTTGCAAACAGGTTGATGTCTTTGGGCCTTTAAGTTTTGTTAGGTGGGACCGTAGATACATTTCGTGTAGAATTAACTTCTGCTGCATCGCAGAAGCAAGTCCTTTGTTAGTGCTACACGCTCAGTGCATTCTAAGATTTTCCAGTCTCAGCTGTTGGGAAGAGGCATCATCCAAGCCCTGTGGGAGCTCCAAGCACTGTTTGCTGTAATCATTTCAGATGATCGCCTTCTCTTCCTCACCATCCCCGTCTCGGGTAGTTTCCTCACCCTCATGCGCCGATGAGTAGTTAAATGCACGCTTGAGCCTCTGCACATCTTTGGGGTTCTCTTTCTGTGGAGCTCTCTTGTTTCCATTATTCTGATCTGCAAATTATAGTTACCTTGGTTCCTCTGGACTCAGCTCCGTCTCACATTAGGGACACTGTCAGGCACTGCCTGTCTTTCTTCTCCCCAAGTCCCTGTATGCAAATTTCTACCTGGCAGTGAGCTGGAACAATGGTAAAACTCCTCTCATTATCTTCATTGCCTAATGTCTGTTATTTTGAAAGCCTCTGATTTATATACGTTGCTTAGTTTTTTTAGATGCTTCAGGTAGGGCACATCTGGTCACCGTTACTCCATCTTGGCTGGAAGCAAAGATCTACTGTATTTTTTTAACTACAAATATTCCACTGTATTGTTCAGATGAAAACGTATCTCACTGGAGACTGACTGAAGGATGTAAAAATTATTTCTAGTGTTTTAGGTGATAAACAATATAGACATAAAAAATCTTATATATATATTTTTTAAATCATGATGAAATGTTAATTATTTCTCAGGGTTTTTTTTTAGCTGATAAAAACAACCAATAAAATATTTCTCCACCATGTTTAGCTTTAACAATTCCATGTTAGATCTAGAAAAATTGGCACTTTAGGAGGTATTAGAGTAAGAACGGTGGTTGTCTCCTCATAAGCCTGTCACTCAAGTTTCAGAAACATTGCAAAGAGTAGCAGCTGGCAAGGAAGGTTTTACTCTCCGTGCATTCATATTGGAGGAGCTGTAACACATAGACTAAGGGCATAAAGATTAGTGTTTGCTAGATGGTTTGTAACGATTCATTCATTCAACGAATATTTTATTGAGTTCCACCTATTTGCAGTCACTGACAAGCCACACGGTGTTTGTTAAACACAAGTATATCATATGGAGAGTTTGGTGATCATAGTTTTCATTACATCTCATAGTTGACATTTAACTTGGAAGATTTATAAGTTATAATTTATAATTTTTTATTTTAAGGTTTTTTTTTGAGTATAGCTGACGCACCATGTTACACGAGTTTCAGGTGCACGTCATAGTGATTCCACATCCCTATACTTTTGGCTGTGCTCACCTCAAGTGCAGCTATGACCTGTCACCATAAAATTCTATTACAATATCATTGACTGTATTCCTCATGCTGTACCTTTTATTTCCAGGACGTATTCATTCCATAACTGGAAGCCTGTACCTCCTACTCTCCTTCACTCATTTAGAAAAAAAAAAAAAATTAACATGTATTTATTTCTGAGAGACAGAGCAGGAGCAGGGGAGGGGCAGAGAGAGAGGGAGACACAGAATCCGAATCAGGCTCCAGGCTTAGAGCTGTCAGCACAAAGCCTGACGTGGGGCTCAAACCCATGAACCATGAGATCATGACCTGAGCCGAAGTCGCACACTTAACTGGCTGAGCCACCCAGGCGCCCCGACTCCTTCACTCATTTTGTGGAGCTCCCCACCTTCTTCCATCTGTCACCCATCAGTTCTCTGTTGATTTTGTAAATTTTTTTGTTTTAAATTACTTCCTTATAAACAAATGAAAGATACATTTTAAACAAAGCAAAAACACATTCAACAACCTAACATTTCCCTATCGAATTAATCTTATTCATCAGTGTAGTGATTACCTATAGCAATAAATAATCCTTCCATACGAGTATTTGGCCCTGGAATTTAACAGAATGAACCCCATTTAATAAATTTGGAGAAGTGGCTTTTCTTTCCTCACCTCCTCCCCCCCCCCCCAAATATTTCTACTCTTTAGAAAATCTTATAGAAGACATTGTACAGGTAAACATCATGTTTGAAGTCCTGATATTTTTCATAAAGACATTTGGAGGAGAAAGAAATCTCTCTTCTATGGGTACAATATCCTCATGGAAACTATTTCTTCAGGTTATTCAGAGCTCTCATATCTGTATTCATTGCTTCAGAGGCCCATTTTATAAATAGAAATATTGATCCAGTAGTCCTCCCCCAAAAGATAATTTCTTCCAGGCAAAATCTTTATAGCTAGTATTTCTTTTGTTAAAATATCAGAATCAAGTGCTAAAGTAATTGTTCGTTTAAAGAAATTACCCAATTTAATGATTATGCATTTCTTCCCCTAGAAAAACACTTCGAGATTAAAAAAGGTGAAATTAGATGAAGGGAAATCCTGCTGTGAATCACACTTTGTGAAAGAGAAATATTTCACAGTAGTGAGCTTCTTAATTAATAAAGAGGCTAATAGGATTTTGTAAATAGGCCTGGCTTCATATTCCTGGCAAAAAGCACCAATTTTGGATTGTGTGATTCAAAGCAGGGGAACTGGCAAGCGTGGGTCCAGGACGAGATCAGGTTTTATGGGATCTGTAGCTTATTTAAGTAGGCGATGGGGCTCTTAATTCTACTGCTACTACTACCACCAACAATAATAATAAGAATAATAAAATTAAAAACAAAATTTGTTATAAAAGACATATTTGTTTAGAGTGAGAAAAATATTCTAAAGTGTTGCAAATTTAAAAAGTTGGCAAATAGCGTTACACATTAAAAACAGAAAACAGGGGCGCCTGGGTGGCGCAGTCGGTTAAGCGTCCGACTTCAGCCAGGTCACGATCTCGCGGTCCGTGAGTTCGAGCCCCGCGTCGGGCTCTGGGCTGATGGCTCAGAGCCTGGAGCCTGTTTCCGATTCTGTGTCTCCCTCTCTCTCTGCCCCTCCCCCGTTCATGCTCTGTCTCTCTCTGTCCCCAAAATAAATAAACGTTGAAAAAAAAATTAAAAAAACAAAAACAACAGAAAACAAATTGCTACCTGTTTTTAATAAGAGACGGCTTGACCTACCCCTCTTCTCCTATCCCCTTTCTATTTTGGTTGCACACTTTCCATGGGTTTCTTTTTTTCTCATATGGTTATCAACTTATTCCAGCACCATTATTGCAAGAGCTTTTCCTTTTTTGTTTGAATTTCTCTCGTGTCTTTGTCAAAAGCCACTTGACTTACACACGGATAATATGCTGGAACACTCTCTTCTGTCCCACTGATTTGTTTGTGTATGCTTTCACCATGACCACACCGTCTTGATTATTGTGGCTTTATATGGAAAGTTCTGAAGTCTCAGGTTAGGTCTTTGGTCTTTTTCAAGCTAGTTTTAACTATATTTTGTCCTTTGCTTTTCCAAATACATTGAAAAATTATCTTGTCACTTTCTAGTAAAAATACATGATGGAATTTTTTTTTTATCTGTATTATATTGAGTCTATAGATTAATCTTTGTATGTTAACAATAGTTGGTCTTCTGATCCATAAAAGTCATGTATATCTCCATTTTTCCAGTTGTTAGCAACACGTTACATTATTAGTATATGTTTTGTATTTAATTTTGTTAAATTTATCCCTAAATATTTTTGATGCCATTTTAAAAGTTATTTAAAATTTTGTCTTTAAGTGTTCATTGCTAGTATATTAAAAACATGATTGCTGTGTGTGTATTAATTCTCTAACCTGCAACATTAGTTCTAGCAGGGGTTTTTGGGGCAGATTTCTCAGGATTTTTTATGTACATAATTACTTCAACTGTGAATATGACACTTTTCCTCCTTGAATATCTATATGCTATTTTTTCTTTTGCATTGGATATTAACTCCTATGCCATGTTCCGTAGATGTGGCTAGGCAAGATATCTTTCCTTTTATGTCATCCAGAGGGAAAATATTTAATTTAATATTGCACTGGTAAATCAGATATTAGTTGTAATTTTTTGATCATACCCCCTTATCAGATTGATGAAGTTTTCTTCTTTGTTTGCTGAGAGATTTTTTATCAGAAAGTATTTTGTTTTTGCCAAATGCCATTTCTCCATTTAGCAAAATAGTCATGTGATGTTTTTGTCCTAACCTGTTGAAGTAGTGAGTTAGGCTGATAGATTATCCTATATTAAACCTCCCTTGAATTCCTTGGATACACTTAACTTGATCATAGTATACAATCTTTTTATATGACTGGATTTAATTTACTAATATTTTAAAAGGATTTTTGAATATATTTTTTGAAGATTTTGTTTATACACTTATTTGCTTGGTAACTGTTCCTCTTCTGATTTCTGAAAGATTTTCTATAGGACTCTATTAGTTTTTATTTAAATGTCTATTGGCATTTACTAGTGATGCCCTCTGGGTCTAAAGGCTTTTGCTTCTTTTTTTTTTTTTTTTTTTGGATGGGAGGCTGTTTAATTTCAAATTGAATTACTTTCTTGGATAGAGGGATATGTAAATTTTAAATTTCTTATCTGGTCAGTTTTGGTAATTTTTGTCTGTCATTACATTTTTCCGTGTAGTCTAAGTTGTTGAATTTAATGGCATAAAGTTACTCATGATATTCCCTTATAATAGTGTTACTCTGAGTATCAATCATGCATAGTGCTGGTATTACATCTTTATCCATATTCATTCTAATATGATACTAATTTTACTGATCATTTCCAAAGACTAACTGGTTTGTTGCTTTTCTCTATTGGTTTTCTGTTTTCTATTTCTTGTTTCTATTTTAATTTTTATTATTCCTTTATTTTAATTCTTATAATTATTATAGCTTCTATTTTTAATATTTTATAGGGTTTTTTTTATTAAAAAAAGAGAGACAGAATGCAAACAACGGAGGGACAGAGAGAGAGAAAGAGAGAGAGAGAGAGAGAGAGAAAGAGAATCTGAAGCAGGCTCCAGTCTCCAAGCTGTCAGTACAGAGCCTGATGCAGGGCTCGAACCCACGAAGCTCAGGATCTTGACCTGGGTTGAAGTTGGCGCTTAACCGACTAAGCCATCCAGGCTCTGCAATGTTTTAGAGACTTTAAACCTGAAAACAGAAGTCATTGCTTTACACCTTTGAAATATTCTAATTGAGCATTTAAAACTACATTTCCTAAGAGAGGGTTTTTGAGAAGATGGGCGAATTCCTGGAGGTGGAGTCCAGGAGTCTGGACAGTAATGGTACTGGCAGAATTTGTCTGATGTAACTATTTTGGAACCCTGGAGTCTATGCAAGTCTTGCAGCTTCCGGGGGAAGGCCTGAATGGTAAATTGCAGTTAATTTTGGTCAACTTCAGCTCTTATTGCAACAGCAGCTCCCCAGTCTCTCAGCTCCAGCTCTGCGGCAAACACCTGCACAGGTGTTCCTGGAGTAGCTTGCACACAGCTTGCAGGATCCAGGGTTAGCAAAAAGGATTTTAGCCTCCAAATATTGGGGGGTCTCTACTCCGATTACTGATTCTGATCAGAGAGGTGCAAAGAGGTTAGCATTTATTGTTACTGTATTTGCCTCCATCATCGCAAGCCTCTGCACTTGTGAACAAAGAGACTTCAGGGGGATTTAAATCTCCATTGCTATATCTCCTCTTTGTTTTATTTTTTTCCCCTTTGGAAGGAACATATTGAAGACTAAGACATTCAAAAGCAACTGGAGATACGAGGAAAATTAGAAAGTGACTACATGTGCTCAGAGAAAGGTGCAGGTTCAGAAAAGATTTGAAAAGACATTAAGTTTATACTTCTGCTTAGGACAGAGGGAACCTATAACAAAAAACAAAAAACAAAAAACAAAAACAAAACCCCACACAAACCACTAACGTTCAAAATTTGAAAAGGAAAAAAAAAAACTCAAGAATTTTATATCCAAGGCTACCTGGGTGGCTCAGTTGGTTTAGCACCCAACTTTGGTTCAGGTGGTGATCTTTCTGTCTGTGGGTTCAAGCCCCACTTTGGGCTCTGTGCTGACAAGTCAGAGCCTGGAGTCTGCTTCCGATTCTGTGTCTCCCTCTCTCTCTGCCCCTCCCCTGCTCATGGTCTGTATGTCTGTCTCTCTCAAAAGTAAAGAAACATTAAAATTTTTTTTAATGAAAAAAAAATAAAAATGAATTAAAAAAAAAAGAGAATCCTATATCCAGTGAAACTGTCCTACAAAGCCAAAGGAGAAATTAAGACATTCCCAGATAGATAAAAGGCAAGGGAGTTTGTTACCCTTAGACCTACATTGCAGGAAATGCTCAAGGGAGTCCTTCAGGGAGAAATAAAAGGACACTGTACAGTAACTCAAAGACATATGAAGAAATACAGATCTCACTAAAGGTAAATACATTTGCAATTATAAAATATAATATTATTGGGGTGTCTGGGTGGCTCAGTCGGTTAAGCGTCCAACACTTAATTTTGGCTCAGGTCACGATCTTGTGTTTTTGAGTTTGAGCCCCACAGCTGGCTGTGCACTAAGTGCAGAGCCTGCTTGGGACTCTCTCTCTCTCTCTCTCTCTTTCTCTCTCTCTCTCTCTCTGCCCCTCCCTTGCTCCCATACTCTCTCTTAAAAATAAACTTTAAAAAATAAATAAAAGTTAATATAAATGTAATAATAGTTTGTAACTCCACTGTTTGTTTTCTACATAATTTAAGAGACCAATGAATTTAAAAGAATCACTAGTGTATGTTTTGGGGTGCACAGTGTATAAAGATAGAATTTTGTGACATCGACAGCTAAAAGGGGGTGAGGATTGAGCTATTAAATGAGCAGGGTTTTTGTATGATATTGAAGTTAAGCTAATATAAACTCATATTTGAGTGTGATAATTTTAGGATGTCCCATGTGAATGCCATAGTAACAAAGTAAATAGCTAAAGAATATACACGAAAGGAAATGAGAGAGGAACTTAAATGTTTCACTACAAACAAACAAACAAAAGCCAAGTTCACACGAAAGAAGACTGTAATGTAGAAGATGAAGGTCAAAAAAACTATAAGACAAGCAGTAAAATGACAGAAGTAAGTCCCTCTTATCAGTAACGGCTTTGAATGTAAATGGTTTCGACTTTCCAATCAAAAGACAGAGATTGATAAAATGGAAAATGAACACATGATCCAACTAAATATTATTTACCAGAGACTCACTTCATATCCAAAGATACAAATAGATTAAAAGTGAGAGGAAGCTAAAAGATGTTCCATGCAAGTAATAACCAAAGAGAAAAAGATTGGCCATACGAACATCAGACAGAAGTTTTAACTTAAGTAAAAAAATACTACAAGATAAAAGGACATGTTACGTTAGTAACAGTTTCAGGATAGCAAGAAGATAAAACACAACATACCAAGACCCAGTCACAAGCAAACAGAAAATTTTAAGAGATTTCTAACTGGTAGGGAGATGGAATCCATAATCAAAGATCTCCGACAGAGAAAATGCTTAGACCTGGTGGTTTCACTAGTGAAATCTGTACAATACACAAAGACAAATAAAAACCAATCCTTCTATAACTTTCAAAAAGTTGAAGAGTAGGAGCACTTCCTAACTTGTTCTGTAAGGCCAGCATTACTCTGACACCAAAGCCAAAGATACTACATGAAAACTAGAGACCAATATCACTTATAAACAGTGATGCAAAAATCTTCAACACAATACCAAATTCAGCAGCACATTAAAGGATTATGCACAATGACCCAGTGGGATTCATTTGTGGGACACAAGGATGATTTAGTATATAAAAATTTATCAGTTATACACCATAGTAATAGAATGAAGGGGGAAACCCCACATTATAATTTTAATTGATGTATAAAAGATATTTGACAAAATGCAACATCTATTCATGACAAAATACTCAACAAATGAATAGAAGGAAACTGCCTCAACTCAATAGAAGCCATATATGAAAAATCCACGATGGACATTACACTCAATAGTGAAAAAGTGAAAGCTTTCCCTCAAAGATCAGAAACAAGGTAAGTATTCCTGCTTTTGCCACTTCCATTCAACATAATACTGGAAGTTCTAGCTAGAGCAATGAGGCAAGAAAAAAATACATAAAAGGCATTTAAGGAACTGAAAACAGGGTCTCAAAGAGATACCTGTACGCTCATATTCATAGCAGTATGATTCACAGTAGCTGAAACATGGAACTGTCCCAAGTGTTCATTGATAGGTTTATGCATACGAAGAAATATTATTCAGTCTTAAAAAGGAAGGAAATTCTGACATATAACATGCACAAATATTGAAGACATTACACTAAGTGACATAAGCCAGTTGCAAAAAGACAGATACTGTATCATTCCACTTATATGAGATACTCAGCATAGTCAAAATCACACAGATGGAAAATAGATGGGTGGTCGCCAGAGGCTGGAGGGAAGGGAGAATGGGCCGTTATAGTTCAATGGTATAGGCTCTCAGTTTTGCAAGATGAAGAGAGTTAAGAAGATGGATGGTGGCGATGGTTGCACAACATTATGAATGTATTTAATACCCCTGAACTATATAGTTAAATGGTGAAAATAGAAAATTTTACACGATGTGTGTTTTACCTCAATTTAGAAAATTGGGAAAACACCACATTTTTCTAAGTATGAGTTAGTTGCATTTCATAAATTTTAATTTATTGTGCTCTTATTATCACCCAAATGAATATTTTCTCATTTCCTGCTAATACTATTCATCTTCAAGTTTTTTTGGCTGACATTAGTATAACTATACCAGGTTTCTTACACTTAATGCTTGCATGTATAGTCGTTAAAAATTTTTTTTGACTTTAAAAATTTTTGTACCTTTATGTTTAGAGTGTATTTATTTTTTTGTAAATAACCATAGTGGACTCACAGTCTGTTTTAAGGGAAGTGTTGTGTTCATAATTTTTAATATAATTATCAACATGCTTGATTTTTACTTTGATTTTTTAAAAAATCTTTTCATTGTTCCCCAGCTCTTTCCTTTTTGGCTTTTTTTTTTGGAGTCATGTATATATACATATATATATATATATATAAAATGTGTGTTTAGTTTTGAGAGAGAGAGGGAGAAAGAGAACAAGCATGAGCGGGGGAGGGGCAGAGAGAGAGAGGGAGACACAGACTACGAAGCAGGCTCCAGGCTGTGAGCTGCTAGCACAGAGCCTGACGCGGGTCTTGAACTCACGAACTAGGAGATCATGAACTGAGCTGAAGTCAGAGGCTTAACCAACTGAGCCACCCAGACACACCTACAAATGTATTTTTATATTCCATTTTATGTTATGGTATTTTTATTACCCTTCTTTATACTTTTTGGGGTGTTACTTTAGATAATAAAATATGCATATATAATTTGTTATAGCACACATTAAAATACTTCATGAACAGTTTAAGAAATTTATAACAGTATGTAGTTGTTATATATTTGACTTCTAAATGTTCTATAAAAACCATTTTTATTAAGTTTTCATTTTAATGCCAGTGTAGTTAACGTACACTGTTATATTAGTTTCAGATGTACAATATAAAAATTCAACAGCCCCATACATTGCCCAGTGCTCATCAGGACAAGTGCACTCCTTAATCCCCATCTACTGTTTAACCCATCCCCCCACTCACCTCACCTCTGGTAATTACAGTTTGTTCTGTGTAATTAAGAGTCTGTTTCTTGGTTTGTCTTTCTTTCCCTCTCTTTTTTTAATCCTTTGCTCATTTATTTTGTTTCTTAAATTCCGCATACAAGTGAAATCATGGTAATTGTCTTTCTCTGACTTACTTCACTTAGCATAATATTCTCTAATTCCATCCACATTGTTGCAAATGGCAAGATTTCATTCTCTTTTATGGCTAATATTCCATTGTGTGTGTGTGTGTGTGTGTGTGTGTGTGTGTGTGTGTGTACACCACTTCTTTATCCTTTCATCAGGTGATGGACATTTGGGCTGTTTCCATAATATGGTTATTGTAGGTAATGTTGCTATAAACTTTGGAATGCATGTATTTCTTTGGATTATCATTTTTGTATTCTTTGGGTAAATACCTAGTAGTATAATTGCTGGGTCATAGGGTAGTTCTATTTTTAACTGTTTGAGGAACCTCCATACTGTTTTCCAGAGTGGCTGCACCAGTTTGCATTCCCACCAACCGTGCATGAGGGCTTCTCTTTTTACCACATCCCTGTCAACACTTGTTTTTTGTGTTTTTGATTGTAAACATTTTGACAGGAATGAGGTGATATCTCATTGTAATTTTGATTTGCATTTGTTTGATAATGAGTGATGTTGAGCATCTTTTCATGTGTCTGGGCTATTTGGATGTCTTCTTTGGAAAAAATGTCTGTTCATGTCTCCTGACCATTTTTAATTGGATTATTTGGTTTTTGGGTGTTGAATTTAAAAAGTCTTCATATATTTTGTATACTAGCCTTTATTGGATATATCATTTGCAAATACCTTCTTCCATTCATTAGGTTGCCTTTTAGTTTTGTTGGTTGTTTCCTTCACTGTGTAGAAGCTTTTTATTTTAACGTAGTCCTAATAGGTTATTGTTGCTTTATTTCCCTTGACTCACATCTAAAAAACATTTTAGACATATTTAAAACAACGTGTTATGGCCCATATCAGAGATGTTACTGCCTGTGGTCTATTCTAGGAATTTTAGCATTTCAGGTCTTATTTTTAATTCTTTAATCCCTTTTGAATTTATTTTTGTGTATGGTGTAAGAAAGTGGCTCAATATCGTTCTTTTGCATGTAGCTGTCCAGTTTTCCCGCCATCATTTGTTGAAGAAACTTGTCTTTGCCATTGCATATTCTTTCCTACTTTGTCAAAGATTAATGAACTATGCAATTGTTGTAAAACCCATTTTTTTTTTTGGTTTAAATTTTTACTTTACGTGGCTAATTGTCTCTAAGGAAACAAAAAAAAATGTATGTAGGTATAAGAATAAAAATTTCAATGGCCCTTAATAATTGCTGACCACTTTATTTTCTGGCGTTCTTCATTCCTTGTTATGAAACCCAGTTTCCATCTGATTTCATTTTCCTTTAGCCTACAGAAATTGTTCTAGTGCTTCTTGCCATGGAGATTAATTCTTTCAGGTTTTTACTCTCTGAAAATGGTTTCATAAGATGTAATATTTATCAATGAAATTGGAAAAGTAAAGAAAATCTATTGTTTTATAGACATCTTAGAAAAGAGCCCTCACACTGCTTTAAGAAAAAAAAAATGATGAAACTATACAAAATAATCTTTTGGCAATGATATTTTAAAGGTACCGTATTTTAACTTAAATATTAAAGGTTTGAAATTTATAAAAAAAATTCAAATGTAAAATTATGTCTACACGGATGCTCAGTGTAGCTTTATTGTGAATAGAAAAACATGGAAATAACCACAGTTGAGTAAGTGACAGTATATCCATATGACAAAGTAATATTTAGTTACTAAAATTTATCTTGTAGAATACATTGCTAGAATTGAGAAAATTATAAAAAATAGTATGTGTACTATGAAATAACTTAAAAAATAAGTAAGGTAAATATGTTTTTACCGGAGTAGAAAAAAAGTAACATACATCAAAGTTTAGGAATGGTGATTTTTTTTTTCCTTTGTGTTTTTTGTGTGTCTGCCAACTTCTCTGCCCTTTGTAATTAAGCTGGCCTTATAATATTTATTCAAAAAATACTATCGAGGACAGTAGAAAATTTAAAATATACTGTACATGAGAAAACCACTAAGAAAAAGCTTCTACTGATCTTTGGAGTCCATATAATTCTCTAGGGAGTATAGATGTCTTTTTGCCTAAGGGACCAACAGTAAAGCCATTTAATTTGTATTTTATATCTCCTCTTTTCCATACCTAATGAGCTGTGGTAAAGGGATAAAAGTTAAGTTGAGAAAGATATAGAAGCCACATAATGTAATCCTGAATAATAATAATAAAAAAAAAGCCAATTATATAAGTGGAAGTGTCATTAAATTTTACAGCACTAATGAAAAGTCTGGTTTGTATCTTTGCAGGTTTCCAAAATGTTTTGGAGGTAATATTTTCTGTTTTCTGGAATGTGTTGATTCTTTTTACTAGAGAACTGGGAGTTGGAAATTGTTAGCCTGGTGACCTGAAATGATGTTTTGGCCTCAGGCTAGTTGACTTGCCAGGCAAATGGTAATGAATAGAAGAAGGGTGTGTTCCTTACAGTACTTCAATTTCTATTTTTACCTATGCACACATGCATCACCTTAAGAAGGGATGAGCTATTGTGCATTTTAAGGTCATACAGTACTATGGCGAAGTGGAACTTAGATCCTCTCACTATAGGTAAATTATCAATTCATTCTCTTAGTGAAGTAAAAACCACAGAGCACTTATATTTGAAAGAGAGTTATTCACGGTGCTTATCTTACCTTCCTATATTTTGATATTTTGGAATATTATTAAAATGTTACTCAGCACTTGATGACTGTGGGCACTTATTTAATGATATTACTTCTGTTTCTAGTAGGAACAAATTAGAAGCATTTATGTTAGATCTAGAAAGGAGTTTATACGAACCCTTAAATATAAGTGTATGAAAATATAAAATTTTATATTTTTCCTCTTAACATTGTATTGTGAAATACCAATATTTTCCCCACTTAACATTTTATTGTGACCATTACCTAGGGCAATAAATATTTTTCAAAAATATTATTTTCAATGGATATATAACAGTCTCCAAAGGAAACACCTCTTTTTTCTGGATCAACTAATAATGCTAAAATAATTATTCTTCATTCCAGGATAGTATCATATCCTAAGACTACATGGTTTTCAGAAATGGTTTTATGCAACTCCCTAAATGTTAGTGATCACAGCAGGATATTACAAAAAGGATAATTTCTCTTTAGTCTCTGATTAGATGTGCTTTTCCTAAGCAACTGCTTATTTTTAACTTGTGGATACTATATGCCATAAAAATGAGTACATTTAAAATCTTGCCTCTAGAAAGCTTGAATAAAGTTGCAACCAAACTCGAGAATCTGTATACCAACTTCTCTTAGATTTCCTATACCCCAGCCTCACTTACTGTAAATTAATTTTAGCTTGCCATATGTATGCAGTCTTACCAGATAAGTTTGTTGGAAAAAGCTAGTAGGTAAATAACAACAAGAACAGTTATAAAAATACCACAAGGAAATTACCTGGTCTTTCTGAATAACAGTTTCCTAACCTGAAAATATGGATAAATATTTTAGGGTAGAGTCACTATGACATTTAAATTAGATAGTTTAAGTGAAAGCCCATTACAGAGTCAGGAAGAGAGTAATGTTCAAAAGATGTCTGCCATTCTTTCTTTAGAGACAGAGCTAGTACATAAATTCCATTTTCATTTAGCTAACAGACTTGCTGTTGACTGGAGTCATTCTGGAACCATCCCAAGCAGATGACAACCTTTCTAACAGTGGTGATATCTTTATAGAGAGCAACCTCATATATTAAAAGTCATTTTAAAATACTAGTGACATAAAAATGTTTTCCAGTTTTCAAGTGATTATTTTGGTTACATACAGATAAATGCAATTTTCTCTTTTCTGTGGGAAAGGATTATCATAATAATTTCTTCAGCAATATAATCTTAAAATATGCTAAGGCTATGGCTATTTATATATGGCTTATACAAAAGATTTAAGGTGTTTTACATTCAATTTCACTTATTTTTTAAGTTTATTTATTTTGAAAAAGACAGAGGAAGAGAGAAAATGTGAGCAGGGGAGGGGCAGAGAGCGAGAGAGCGAGAGAGAGAGAGGAAGAGAGAGAATCCCAAGCCGGCTCCACACTGTCAGCACAGGGCCCCATGTGGGGTGCATCTCATGAACCAGAACTGTGAGGTCATGAACTGAACCGGAACCGAGAGTCAGAACCACCCAGGCACCCTGAGATGTTTTACATTTTAAATATATGTAAGAAGGATGAAAAAGTCAATGGAGAGCTCTTTGGGTACTAAATAATATAAAATTTATTAATAATAAGATTACTGAGGTGCCGGAGTGGTTCAGTCAGTTAAGCCTCGGACTCTTGATCTTGGCTCAGGTCTCGCGATCTCGCAGTTCATGGGACTGAGCCCTGTGTAGGGTTTTCTGCTGACACTGCGAAGCTGGCTTTGTACTCTGTCTCTCCCTCTCTCTCTGTCCTTCCCCCACTCTCTCTCTCTCAAAACAAATAAATAACCTTAAAAAATTCTAAGATTAATAATCCAGGATGACAGTATTTATGAAAAAACATTTGTCCCATTACATCTATTTACATTAATATGCTTTTCACATATGTTAATATTTGATTTACTTAAACTGCACTTTGCCCTTAAAATATTAAAATTTGTAAATTATGTAATACAGTTATGTAATTATTTAATCTTGGTGTTGGGATAATGAGAGAAGTAGCCTGTATTATAGGGATATCTCACAAGATGTTTTTATTTTTCCTTGCTTAAAATTAAACCAAAATATTTTCCTAGTGTTCACATATAATCAAGGTTTGCAACTTGTATCTTTTCACTAACAAACATATTTTATTTCATTTATTTTCATTTTTTTTTTAAGTTTATTTATTTTGAGAGACAGAGCAGAGGAGGGGCAGAGAGAGGAGGGATGGAGAGAATCCCAGGCAGGCTCCGTGCTGTCAGCGTGGAGCCCGATACGGCACTTGAACTCGTGAACCATGAGATCATGACCTGAGCCGAAACCAAGAGTTGGATGCTTAACCAACCGAGCCACTCAGGCACCCCACTAACAAACACAGTTAAATAAAATTTAAATTTGAACTGGGTGGTCAAAACGTCTCACCCAGGGAAGAGAAAGTTTAGTGTTAAGTAAAGTTTCTCTTCAAAGAGAAATCAGCAACCTGAGCTAATAGTGGTTGGACAATCCACCCTTTCTTGCTCTATTTCCCAGTCCTAGAATGAAATGAAACCATGAGAAGTAAGACTTGTCCAGGAAGGAGTGGAGAGACAGAAAGAGATCTGAGTTTCTGTTATAGAGTTTTCTTGCTGTGATTGTCCTATATCCATTCTTTTTTGATAACCTGATACCCCAATTTATTCTTTCAGGTTTTGTTTGACAAGAACTCTCAGAGAAGATCCTTTATCTAAGAAGAGTCATGAACATGGTGTCTTACCGAAAGCCACATGTATTCAAAGACAAGGAATGACAGAGCCCATGCCAGCCTTCTTTCCTGAGGCAAGACACATAAAATTACAAAAAGGTGATAGGGGAATGTATGTTATTTCTACCTTCTTTTTGTTAACACACACTCACACACACACACACACGCACAGAGAAATTTGTTTTTCAAGAATAAATACAGGAAGAGAACTGCCTGTAGAAATTGAAAAACCAAATGGAATTCTTAAATGTTACCTGAATTTAATTATTAGTCTTTGTCTACAAGAAAGTTTTCTTTTATTTCTCAAATTGGGAAAAAGAGAGACATTTGAAGATATTCTTGAAAAAAATAGAAAATTTTTATTGCTTGAAAGTAATTCAGGCATCATAAAATTTATATCTGTAAAAATAGCTATCACTATTAAAAACATGCATCTTTATTAAGAATGTTAAATTTACGCCTTGAAAAAATACTAAAATTATGTTCTCAATTTGGTGAGCTCTTGAAAATAACCTGGCAATTATGCTTGATTATTGCATTTTTTCTATTAGTATTTATTATTGAAGCAACTGTGATACACAGACACATCTTGGCAATTTTTGTTTTTCTAAAATATTACCTGCTTGTAATTTTAAAAAAGAAAATATGGCCAATATGAAATTTCCTTGATCAGACAAATTCTTAGATTATAAATTAGAACCTGAAATAACTTGGGTACCTTATAGACCTCTGACTTATTACTACTGTAGTAGTGGGTAAACAAAGGTACCATTATCTTTGTCAGAGTTACCAATATACATGTAAGATGATTACATATTATTGAATCTGTGGCAAGATTCCATATTTTTGTCAGACCACTGAAAGTACTATTTAAATATTATTGAGCAAATTATACTCATTTGGCTTTTCATAATCAACAAACGATACATACTTAGTACACGCCTTTGATGTGTTTAGGTCAGTGTTTGACTAGGAATATATATGCAAAAGACCTCAATTTCACTTTTAAGATATTTACATTGAAGAAACAGTAATTACAGATAGTAAACATTGCTGAACAGTAACATTGGTTTCGGATCACACACATAACAATGTAGTATCTATGTTCAATGTTCCAGGTATTTAGACAAGAAGGATGCAGCTGTTCTAATCCAGTCATCTGGTCACCCAAGCTAAGAGGGATGCAGGTGAGTCAAAGCAAAGTCATCATTGGAAACAGCCCAATAAATACTTCCTGAGACAGGTAAAGTTGATTATATTAAGAGGTAAAGCCCCTTCTTCAGTAGATCACATTCTTCTTTCTTGTACTTTACAGTTGTGAACTATAAAATATTTGCCGGTAATTTTTGCTGTGGATATCCCTGTCTGGACTCAGGAAATTTCCTTGTGTATTGTCTTCCTTTTGGAGTTCATGGTACTAAAGACAATATCTAAATTTTACTCTCTGAATTGCTCTATGGCTCTATGCCTACTGAGTGGGTAACTAATAAATCTCTGTTGCCGATCTACATAGGTCACTTAAAGGTTAGTCAAAATCTTTATATTGGATAGAATTTAAAGCTGAGTACAAACATGAACAGCTCACATGAGTAGGTCAAACTTGAAAAAGATTTTTGAATCATTATTGATTTTAATCTGGATCAGAGTATATTTAACAAATATTTTCCTGGGAAGAGACTTACTGGGGAAAATTTTATTTGTGTTGAGTATTCTTGAAAGCAAATGTGGATTATGTATAATATGAAAGAATAATACTTGGTGAATGTACTGAAGTATTTTCAATTCTGAAGCCTCTTTCAGTACTATAGTTTTCAGTCTTATAGGGACATTTTCATCTTAAATTTTAGTATTGTTTTAATGTTTTATTTATTTTAAGTTATCTCTACATACAATGTAGGGGCTTGAACTTGCAACCCCAGGATTGAGTCACATGCTCCACCAATTGAGCCAGCCAGGTGCCCCTTAAGTTTTAGTATCTTAAATATATACAGATCGTTATTCATCTACAAAATAATATGAGTCCAAAAGCAGTCTTCTATGAGTGTATATATATAACAACATCATTAATATTCTTGATATTGTCATCATGATTGAATTTTAGTTCACTAGCAGCATATATATCATTGTCTTGTATTCTAAATCATTAGTGTGGGGATGTATGTTAGACTACTAAGTGACTTGCTTTGGTTAAGACAGCTTAATTTTTTTAAACAAAGAGACTTATAATAGCCAGCAACATGACCAGAAAATACATCATGTAGCTCTTAATGAGTTGCTTTTGGTTGCTGCAGTTAAATTGATGATACAGTTGTAAACAAAGTGAATCATGACCTCATTCTACTACCCCCTCCTGGGAGAATGCTCCCGCATGGTCAGGCGTAGACATAAAGTAGACCTTTGGGCTTTGGTCTGGAATTTCTCAGTGTACACCTCTCAGTGTAAGGATCATATGCACACACACACACACACACACACACACACGCACACAGACACACACAGACTAAAGTTGTGGAGCAGGGTGAAAAAAATCTAGATGTTTACAAGTTATCAGATTTATTTTATTTATCACATAATCATAATCCTGCACCTATCCAACACTTTTTTTCTTGAAATTTTTGTAACTCTAACTCTAACTGAAAATGAAATAGAAATGTGAACGTAATGGATGAATACATAAGGAAGTGTAACTAGAATTGATTCAGTAATAGACTACAATTTTAGAACATAATAAATTTCAAAAGATTTCCATATGTATGAACTTCTTTAAAACACAATACCGCTCTATTAGTTGGACAGAACTTATGAATCCACTTTACAGATGAATAAACAATGATTTTAGAAGACTTAGCAAAGACTAGATATCTAATTGGTGTCAGAGCCAGCAATAAAAATCTTCCTCTTGATTTCTACTACAGGGCTTTCTCCCTTCAAATGACTTCATGTTCATAAAGTATACTTGTCAGTTGAGTATTTTCAGTTTAACAGTTTCTAAGAATTATTTAAGGCTGGATGGCAAGGGGACAACAGCAAGTTTTATTATAGTTCTTAATAATGTGACCTAGATTCATTTTTTCCTAATTGTTCTGAACAGTGTGTGTTTACCTGAAACATATTGGTTTCAGAGATGAAAAGTATAGCAAAGGGAACTTAGTCAGTAATTTTGTAATAATGTCGTATGGTGAAAGAGAACCTGTTGTCAAAAATAATTATTAGCAAGCTACATCTTGGGCATTTCATCACACATATTGTCTATTTTTCATTGAAACATTTGACAAAAGTTTTCTATGAATGTCTTAAGGGTAAAGTATTTGAATTTGAACTAGATAATATTATTGAGCATTATATATTTACAGCTGATTAAACTAGGAAATGATGATCAATGACAGTTTTCATGGAAACTTCTAGAGGTGTCATGAGGGATTTCATCTTTACTTCTGTGTTAAAAATGGCTCCATTTTGGATGACCTCTCTTCATGTGACTTGAATGTCTCAATAAATGGACATGGACGCAAACACACACACACCATCATCACCACCACCAAAATATAATGATGACTTCTTCTGAGGCTTTTAATTCCTGGACACAAAATCTTAGGAGATTTATCACCAAGCGAGACATCAGAAGGACACCTAGTTATAAATATTTTATAAAATCAATAAACTCTCCAAGGAAGAAAAGCAAAGGACCCTTCTTGGATTTTAATGAAATAGCTGGCAACATGAAGAACAACGAACACAAAAGTTGATGTTACCTGAAATTTTCCATACTTTAAAAACATTTAATTGTACCTCCATTTCAATATCCAATATAACACATTGTTAGTTAAGCCATTCTATTAGTACAGAAGCTTTGAAGCTTGCAGGATGACTTTTTTTCCTGAAATACAACAGACATCCATCCATTACTGTTTACAAGGTGAACAGGTAAGCTTAACTCTAGCTGATCTATTCTCGAAGACACTAAATAACTATAAAATGCTGAATCCAGGTCCCAAACTCTTGAAACATTTGCAAAGGATTTGTTGGTTTGATGTTCTTAGTTTTATATATTTTCAGGACATATGTGAAATATGTAAAGGAAAATGCTCAAAAATTATTAAAATACCATTTGTTGTTCTGTTAGATAATTTTAGCTTCACTCACATTCCTCCCAGAGGTTTATTTATTCTGGATACAACACCTTTGCAAAAGGGAACACCTTGTATAAGTCCATAAGATAGAGCTGCATGTGATAAATGGTTTTATAATGCCGTGGTCATGTAAACAACCTCTAAGGATCGTATGAAATAAATCTCCTGTGTGTGTTTTTTAATTTCTGGATAAAGAAAAGGATAATGATTGTTTGCTTAGGGAAGTGTAAAGGAAACCTACCAGCATATTTAATAAACAATTTTTTCAAACACTGGGGTAGCTCAGTAGTTAAGCACCTGACTTCAGCTCAGTCATGATCTCACAGTTCCTGAGCTTGAGTCCCACAAGGTGACTTTGAGGGTGACTTTGAGGGTGAGTTTGAGGGTGAGTTTGAGCGCCGCTTTGGGTAAAACATGAGCCCTGCTTCAGGAAAACATGGTAAGCCCCACTTCTCTCTCTCTCCCCCGCCCTCCCCCCCTCTCTTTCTCTCTCTTTCTTTCTGCCCCTTGCTCACTTGTGTCCTCTTTCTCTGAAAAAAAAAAAAAAACCCAAAAACCAAAAAACACTTTCTTTCAAAATTTCCTTGGAATATGTTCAAAAGGTAGGATCAAGAAAAATATATCGGCTAATATATCTACTCAGGTTTTTCATGTGATAGGGATGATCCTACAACCCCTGGCTATTATCTGCCTCTATTACATTAGTAGGAGCTAAGACGGTCAGAAATACCATCTTCAAAGACAATTTGCCAATGTCAGAGCTGGAAAAAGCATTAAGAGTACAGTTGACCCTTAAACAACACGGGTTAGAACTGTGTGGATCCACTTGACATGTGGATTTTTTTTTTCAGTGAACACAGTATAATACTGTAAATGCATTTTCTCTTTTTTATAATTTTCTTAATAACATTTTCTTTTCTATAACTTACTTGGTTGTAAGAATACACTATATAATACCTATAGCATGCAACATATGTGTTAACTGACTGTGTATGTTATTGGTAAGGCTTCTGGTGAACAGGAAGCTATTAGTACTTAAGTTTTTATGGAGTCGAAAGTTACA
This sequence comes from Herpailurus yagouaroundi, assembly GCF_014898765.1. Taxonomy (NCBI): domain Eukaryota; kingdom Metazoa; phylum Chordata; class Mammalia; order Carnivora; family Felidae; genus Herpailurus; species Herpailurus yagouaroundi. Next base: position 70,536,171 of record NW_024412391.1, read on the forward strand.
CACAGATTTTCAGCTCCACAGAGGGTCAATGCCCCTAAACCCTGCACTGTCCAGAGGTCAACTATGCTGTTAATCTTCACTGAACATACAAGCTTTCTGCTAGACTGTGGATTTGTAAAATAAGAAAATTTCACAAGTGGGCAAAGATGGGCTTAATGAGTTCTCATGTGACCTGTTTTTTTTTGTGGGATATGGGTAAGTTCCCTGGGTTTAGATAGAATGTTTTTCAAATAATCCACCTGATGTTATTCTCCACTTGCTAAGCCACTTTCTTAATAATTTGGCAATATAGATAAGAAATGATTAAGTCTTTCTAAGTAATTGGCTATTGCAGATACTTTGATATATTAGGAGTGATGAGCTCTAAAATAAGAGGTTAGAAAACTATAACTTGGGGGCTAAATTGAGCCCCTCACCCATTTTTTATGATCCACGAGCTGAGAATAGTTTTTATATTTTTAAATGGTTGAAGGAATGAGAAGTATAATATTTTGTGTCACATGAAAATTATGTGAAATTCAAATTTTAATCCATATATAAAATGTTATTGGAACACAGCCATGTTATTCATTTCATATTGTTTTTGCTGCCTCCACATTACCGGGGCATATTGGAATTGTCCCAAGGTAGACCCAATGATCTGCAAAGCCCAAAATATTTATTTAAAATGTTTGCTGTCTGGCCCTTGACTGAAATGACTGCTGATCCCTGCTCTGGGTTATAGAAATAATTACTGCCATCTCTTGGAAAAGGGATTGAAAATTAATGTAACATCTTTAAGGTAAAAATTGCTGGAGGATAATAATAAACTCACCTAGAATAAATAGTGTTCTAGTATTATCCTGGGTCTAAGATTATTTGTAGTTTCATTGTGATCTAATGAAATTAACTACTACCCTAAGAAACCATTTTATGATCCGAGAAAGTGAAAACATCTGAAAGCTCTGAACTCCAATATTTATGGCTATGGCTTTAAAATAGCAACTTTTCTAAAAGAGCAAGGAGAACATCACTAACATCCTTGACACATCTCATTTACAAAATACTGTATCTGGTGAATATGAACATAGGCTGTTGTTTCTAAAATCCAGTCTCTCATCACCCCCAGTGAAGACAAAACAGCCAGGCCATGCTGAAACAAAACAAAACAAAACAAAACAAAACAAAACAAAACAGAACAGAACAAAGCAAAGCAAAGCAAAACAAAACAAAACAAAACAAAACAAAACAAAACAAAACAAAACAAAACAAAACCTTATTATAGCAGAAGCCTGGGCCAGAAACTTGAAGCTGGCCTGATGGGGTCAAATTTAAGCCACAGACCTACCTTTGTCAGTCTTGGTTTGTGTGTTATCTTTGAAAAATTTGAAACAGTTGTCAACATATAAGACTTGGGAGATTTCAGTTAAAAGTTTAGCTTTCGGGAGGGCTGCGTGGCTCAGTCGGTTAAGTGTGTGACTTTGGTCATGATCTCCCTTATCCTTGAGTTTGAGCCCGGCATTGGTCTCTGTGCTGACAGCTCAGAGCCTGGAGTCGCTTTGGATTCTGTGTTTCCCTCTCTCTCTGCCCCTTCCCCACTCGCGCGCTGTCTCTCTCTCTCTCTCTGTGTGTCCCTCAAAAATAAACAAGCGTTAAAAAAAAAGTTTGACTTTCAAAGTTTTCAAAAGTTCTGATAGGCATTCCCAAGTGGAATCAGGAGCTATCTATCCTTGAGTTGCAGCTGACCTTTCCATGGGAGGCATGGTCTCCGCAGTTAACCCCAGTCCTCAGCTGTTGGCTGTGTGCATTTTTAGTGCCTGCCTGGCCCCCCGACTTCAGTTTGGGGTCCTTGCAGTAACCCCTTTGAAACCATTGCTAGGGGAGCAGAGGCTTGCGTGAGAGCTGAAGAGTGTTTCTCTGGCAGACACATGAGTGACTCTCTCAGGGATCTCAAAGGAAGGACACACGTTGTATGTGAGATACAGGTGACCTGCAATTCGCACATACTTCACCAGATGACAGGCTAGTGGAAACATCGCTGAAGCAGAAAGAGAAGACTCCATCTAGCAACAGAGATAACGATTATTAATATGTATTCTACTATCTCTATATAAATTTGAGTTATGATTCTGCAGTCTTACACTGCCAGAAAAAAGTTGCCTCAGTGATTTTATATGAAAACAGATGGCTTTGCTTGGTGTGGCTCCATCACATACAGCTAGAATGTAGAGCAAAATACGTTTTATTTAGGAGTCGGCATTCCAAAGACAGACTTGTTGACTCATGTTCTGTTGAGTGCCCTATTACTACAGGTGTTGGCAATAGAATGGACGAACTATTGGTAGGTATTTTTGCTTCGGAAATTTAGACGTGGGGCGCCTGGCTGGCTAAGTCGGTAGAGCCTGCAGCTCTTGATCTCCTGGTGAGTTTGAGCCCCACGTTGGGGACAGAGTTTACTTAAAAACAAAACACCAACATAAAACAAAGAAATTCAGATAGCACTTGAATTGTTAAAGTAGATGTTGAATTAGAGAGTGTTTCTAATTCAGAGGTGTTATGGCTTCCCGTTTGGTTATGTGATTAATCCGCTAATGATGGAAATACACATGTGTATGTCAGATGTCCATAGTTGTATATTTTATCTATCTATAGTCTATCTGTATTAGGTTGAACCATAACAGTACAGATATAGGGGCGAATCTTGGATATTCAACTGGCTCGTATACTTTATGAACATGAAGTCATTTGAAGGGAGAAAGCCCTGCAGTAGAAGTCAAGAGGAAGATTTTATTGCTGGCTCTGATACCAATTAGACATCTAGTCTTTCTAAGTCTTCTAAAATCATTGTTTGTTCACCTGTAAAGTGGATTCACAAGTTCTGTCCAACGGATAAAGCGGTATTGTGTTTTAAAGAAGTCCATACATGAAGGCAGTATGCTGTTGTAAGGTATGGTGTCTAGAACCTGAAGATTTGAATCCCGGATTACTGTTTTCCACTCCCTCCCCTTTCTACTCCCGCTTCTTCGACACATTGCTCTTTTTTCTTGTATGTCATATTTAATGGCTTCTAAATAACTGGAAAATACTCAGCCTATCGTTTCACATCTTTTAGATTTGAAAATCAGACTGATTAATAATTCATCAGCCAATCACTGATCATCTACTAGGTGAATGACATTGTGCTACTTGGAATTAAAGACAGTGAGTATGACAGAAAACAGTATCTGCCCTCTAGGTATAAGCAGGATCCCCTATGAATTTATTCAAGCACAGGTACAAAATGATGAAAAAATGTGAAATGAAAGGCAATGTTTATGAATACATAGAAATTAACAAAAATGAAAACACTGCGAATTAGAGCCTACACGATACAAGTAAAGTAGTGTAAAAAGGAAAATTTGTTGTCTTAAAAACCTATCATACCAGAAAAAGTGAAAATCAATGTATTAAATGAATTAAATGAATTAAATGAAGTAGGTAAAGAATGGTGTAAGTTTCGGAAAATCTTAAAGTGGGAATTAGAATTCAAAGAGCAGAAATTAATAAAATATTGAAAAATTACAGAAGTGAAAGTATTTGCGTGGTGATCGCTCAGTAATAAATCTCCTCTGTCTTTTAAAGTTTACAGTCTATTATTTTTGTGCTTTATTTTTTTATTTTTTTATTTTTTTAGTGTGTATTTATTGTTTTGAGAGAGAGAGCACGAGCAGGGGAGGGGCAGAGAGAGAGAGGGAGACACAGACTATGAAGCAGGCTCCAGGCTCTGAGCTGTTAGCATAGAGCCCAACACGGGGCTTGAACTCATGGACCACAAGATCATGACCTGAGCTGAAGTTGGATGCTTAACCAACTGAGCCACCCAAAATGTTGGTATTATACTTTGAATTTTTATTATGGTAAGAAGAATTATATAACGATAGACGAGTTCCTATTCACGGGTCATAGTTATTTTTGTTGTCACAGAATTTTCCCACAACTATATAATTATTTACAACTTTTATTTTTATTTTGTTTACTTGAGAGAGAACAAGCAAGCAGGGGAGGGGCAGAGAGGGAGGGAGACAGAGAATCTTAAGCAGATTCCGTGCTCAGCACAGAACCTGGTACGAGGCTCCTTCCCAGGACACTGGGATCATGACCAGAGCTGAAACCAGAGTCAGATGCTCGATCACCTGAGCCTCCCAGGCGCCCCTAGAACTTTGATTTTTAAATTAAGCACATGTTGTTTATTTACTTACTTATTTTAAAATGTATAGTTCTGAAACGGGTTTCTTTTTTTAACTCTGGTAGACATAAATAGTCTTTTAGTAGAAAGACACATTTCTAATATTAGAAATTAGAAGACAAGAGTCTGCTCTCGACTTCCAAATCATTCTCAGAATTACTGGGGTGCCTGGGTGGCTTAGTTGGTTAAGCATCTGACTCTTGACTTTGGCTCAGATCATGATCTCATGGTTCATGAGTTTGAGCCCCACACTGGGTTCTGCACTGACAGCACAGAGGCCTGCTTCGGATTCTCTCTCTCTCAAAATAAATAAAATAAACTTAAAAAAATCATTTTCAGAATTATTCAGAAGTGACCTAATGAACTTTGCAAAGAATCACAGTATTCTTTTATACCTCAGAGTTTCTATTTTTGAATATTTACCTTTTTTTTCTGTCATTACAATGTCATTCACATTCCTTGTCTTTGAGTTATTATTGTTCTTTCACAGAGTTGACTGCATATGAATATTTGAAAACAAAACAAAAAGCCCAAAATGAACTAATACTACATTTTTCAAAGAGGAAAATTCTATCAACATGGTTGTGTAATAGTGGAATATTTACAAGGACGTTATTATGCAATATGAATGATACATTTAGAGTCTGAATAAAAGTTATTAATATTTTTTGGTTTACAGTTGTCACTAACTTAAAAAAATTTTTTTATCTTTATTTATTTTTGAGAGACAGAGTGTGAGCAGGGGAGGGACAGAGAAAGAGGGAGACACAATCTGAAGCAGGCTCCAGGCTCTGAGCTGTCAGCACAGAGCCTGACGTGGGGCTCGAACTCATGAATCTCCAGATGATGATTTGAACCGAAGTTAAGCACGCAACTGACTGAGCCACCTAGGCTCCCCAAAGTTGTTACTAACTTTTTAAAATGTTTGTCCTGGTTTATTTAGCACAAAACTATTAAAAGTGGTTGACTACAAAGCGCTCTGCCCAGTGATTATATTCAATACTTTATTTAATCTTCAGAACAATTGTATAATATCCCTTTTATAGAGGGGTAAACACACACAGAGCGGTTAAGATCCTCACTAAATATCACTCATTGCGTAAGTAAGCTCCAGAGCCAGAATCCAAACCTAGGCTTCCTGATCAGGAATCATGCTCAGTCGCTACTGTTTGTTTACCTTCTGTTAAAGCCTCTAAAACCTTCTCAAGTATTTCTCCCCGAATTACATTTTCCCCTGAAAACACTATTTAATTGATGCTTATTCTTTTTATCTTTCACTTTTGCAGACACAATATCAGCTCACTTGTTTCCTGTTATCACTTGGATGATTTTCAGTGTTATCCCTTTCGTGAGTCCAAAGAGAAAGGTTTAGTTTCTTTGACCCTTTGATGAAACTAGCCATCCTTTGTTTTGTGTCTATACAGAGAAGCCACTTGACATTGCCCCCTCCCCACGTCCCTCCCCCCACCCTCACCCCCATTTGTGGCTTGGCACCATGCGTTCATGAAACAGTAAGAGCACTTTTTAAGAAGTGCTGGTGACCTGTAAATAGATTATCTTGTTTCCTTGGAGCGTTTTCCTTTTATGACTTTGATTTTTTATCTGAATGAACTTTACTGTTCGTAATTTTAGTGTACTCACATTCGTCCATTTTAAGAAAAATATGTTCAAAATTTGTTTGGTCTCTTTGAATCTTCGTATTTCTTTTCTGGCAGGAGTTGGCTGTGATCCTTATTTTCCTTAAATTTTTTTTTTTCTAAATTGTTAAAAACTTTTAGCAGTCTGTTCTTCTTTCCTCAGAATTTCTTTTTTGTTTTTTATTTTTATGCTACTTCTTGCTTACTGGACCCAGCTCTTCTAAAGTTCTGGAATAGTCTTCCTATTCCGTTTGTGATTATTTTTATAGTTCAGTTGTTTAACATCCCGTTTCCTCTTTTCCTCTCTCTTTCCAGTTTCTCATATATATATATATATATATATATATATATATATATATATATATTTCGATTTTGCATGTTTGCTTTGCTTTCTTTTTCCTTTGCTTTCCATGATACATCTCATTGATGCTTTTCTTTGCTTGCCACTATTCACAGGAATCGTTCATCCTTTTGTGGGAGTCAAGGAAAAAAATAAGGGAAGGGAAATAGCAACAAGAAAGCCTCATCTCGGGACACCTGGGTGGCTCAGTTGGTTAAGTGTCTAAGTCTAGATTTTGGCTCAGGTCATGATCTCATGGTTCTTGGGATGAAGCCCCGATGGACTGAGCTGACAGTGCAGAGCCTGCTTGGGATTCTCTCTCCGCCTCGCTCTCTGCCCCTCCCCTGCTCTCTCGAATGTGTGTGCGCTCTCTCTGAAAACAAATAAATAAACTTAAAAAAAGAGAAAGTTTTATCTCAATAATTCTGTTTTTCTCAGTTCTTATTATTCCTTCTATGTTTTTAATGACCGTGTCTCATTATTTCAGATAATACTTTTGAACTGGTATTCCTATGGTGATAAATTACCTAGCAAATTTAGTGAAGCACACACATCCGTGTGCCTTAGGAAGAATAAAAACAAAAAACAAAAAAACAAATGTACTCTCTAAAGAGTCTTTCTCTTTTTCCATTTACTTAGGAGGATTTTGTGGCAAATCTGCCTTTATCTTGAAAGAATATTCTTTGTTTTTTGCTTTCCTCATCTTCCAGGGTTTTCCCTAAGAGGATAATGCATTTTAGGGAAGGGCTTGGCTGCAACCAGATCCATTCTGTTACAGCAAAGTCCACTGGAATTTTGTTATTTTCAAAGTCACTCAAAAATGAATCAGGTTTAAGTCGAGGCTGGCACACATTTTTATTATTGCCACCTTCATTTTGAAAGCAGGTGGAATAGGACAGGCTTCTTCCCCACCAATGTGAAGCTTTTTCAAGCCAGTTTAGATGCTGTGAAGGAGTGAAGAGCAGGCTCGAATCTGTTGTTGTTGTTGTTGCTATCAGCAGTCTTTGCTGCCTTGATCCCACGTTCTTAGGAATATTTGTACCTCCTATTTCTTCTGTGTCCCCTCTGCATCGACCACATGTGCCAGCAATAGAGTTGGTGCTCTTAATGATACATAAGTGAAAAAAATCTAGCAATATAGGTCCCACAGTGGACGTATGGTCCTCTTTGGATGGATGACAGGAGTGAAGGACGGGGAGCGTTCGCTCGACAGTGCTTGAGAAGGAGACAGAATAGAATTCATAACCATAACAATACTAACGATGATAAAAAACTGACATCTACTGAATATCTGCTTAACTCCTGTTTTTTTTTTTATTAAGGATACATTAGTAATACTAACAATAAGAAGGATAAAGATGAACATGTATTGAATATCTACTATTAGCAAGGTTTTGTGCTAAGTTCTTTATATACATTATCTTTCTTAATCTTTATAAAAATCCTGTATGGTTTTTACAAAAAAAATTGACCATAGTTAAGAAACTTGCCCAAGGTCACATGGGTGGTAAATAGTCGAGAAAGATTTTATATCCATCCTTGTCTGACAAAATTCTGGAGATAAAATTTATCAGTCCCTCAATTAATTCAGTACCTGCTGTAAAGTTCTAGATGTCAAGCCTCATAAGATGTCTTTTTTTCCCGTCCTAAAACTGTGGGGTGTTGGTAATCCCAGTTTTGTCATGCATTTTAATTAGAGTGAGTCAAATTTTGGAAATCTGTGAGAAACAAAAAAAAAATAATTACAAGCTGTGAACAAATTGTATAAATTCCTCACATCGCCCCCCCCGCCCCATCTTCTTCATAGCCCATGTCCACAAATCAAGCAGAAAAGCCAGCTTCTCCAGGTTGTTTCAAACTTACTGTGTAGCACTTGTCTTTACATTAAAAATACAGATGAATATACACACACATTAATAAATACAAATTAAAAAAATCTGTATTCTAGGAATCTAGATGCTATACATTCTATTACTTGATTACATTTTAACTCCCCATAAGATATCATCGCAGAAAGTAATAGCTATGCTACGACTAGTGGGAAATAAGAAGTTAGAGAATTAAAGAGAAGCACTGTAATAGCCCCATAGAGTATGAAGAAAACAAACAAATCAGGAAAGGGGAATCAATTTTCTGTACCATGAAAAGCTCATGTCGTTCTAACAAATAAGAGTTCCTTGCTCTGACTTTTCATGCTGTAAGTGCTATGACACACTTGGTTTGCTTTCGTTGTTTGTTCTAAAGTGATATTGCCACGAGAGGCTGTGTAAAATAATAACCAGTTTGAGTTCGTTTTCATAAAGGTAATTAAACTTCATCACTTCTTGTTGGCGCAACAAGCCAAGCAGTAAATGGAAAGAAAAGGCCACACATACTAACTTTTCATTCAAAATAATGTAACATTAGCATTTTCTGCACTGAGGAATATACAGGTAAAAGGCATGAAATTAATCATGTTTAGATAACAAAACAAAACAAAATAAAAAAAAAACAAGAAAAAAACAGGTTTATTTCTCATTGGTTACAGAGCTCCAAGGACATTATTTAAAATAGTCACAGTTATGCTATTGTTAGTCTGTAATTAGGTTGGATAAATGATCAAAGATGTGAGAAAGGTGGACTCTTTAAATGCTTTAATTCAGGACAAATTACATCCCTTGGAGAAGGTAACATAGTTCACAAATTCCTAACTTTGGCTTATTCCATAAAGTGTAAAGAAAGAATGTACTTTGGTATGGAAATATACATTCTATCTGCAAGTCTGTCTGCTCGAGGGGTATGTTGCTTTTAGAGATGTTGTGGAGGAAGAACAGGAAGAAAATCTATCTGGATGGTTGGTAATGTTATAAGATGAATAACCTATTTCCCAGAGATGTTACTTTTGTCAAGTAGAAATTCATGTTTCAATGGATTTTGTGGCATAGTCTCTAGAATAGGGACAAGGGTTAGTGAGTGTGGTTTGTTACCTAATAAGACTTTATTAAAATAAAGGTTTCTGAGTTGCCAGTTAAAATTTGACATGGAGGGACTGAGTTTAAATGGCTCTTGTTGTCAGTTCATGCCAACTTCAACTTTGATGTAAACAAGAAATAAGTGTAATGCCTAGTCCCATGGAGAAAGCCACCCTAAATCTCACTTGCTAGTATAGCCCTTCCAAAATAAGCACAAAATATAATGAAGTTCCTCTTTGATAACACACACACACACACACACACACACACACACACACACACACACGTTTTACAGTCATTTTTAAAAAAAGATTAATGTACAGCAACTAAAAGAGTTACCTGAAACTACTGTTAATTCAACAACTCATATACAGTGTTTGTTGAATAAATTAAGTGGAACAACTTCAAAGGCACATAGGCTTGTGTTCTGTATACAGAGAAGTATTAGATTATCAGTCACTAACAATAGAGATGATGATAAGACTCCATGTTTGTAAATGATTACTTGAACTACCTATGACATGTTTGTACAAGTTTTTATGATTTAAACACATTAATTATTCTTCCAAGGAACTAACACTGAACAAATTGTTGAAATTCCTTAACTTTAGGCTTCTTCTCTGTAAATTGCTTTCATTGGGCTTAAATAGAACATCTAACAGTTTCTAAAGTGTGTTATTTGTTTTGGGAAGCCTAGACAGTAAATCCATGGGGTAAAAAACCTTACCTAACTTCAGAGAAAGAAGAGAATGTCTTGTGCTTTTTAAAACATAGACTATTTTTAAAAAATTAATTTTAAGTGCACAGCAAAACTGAGTGGAAGGTATGGAGATTTTCCATATACTTACTGCTCCCCACACATGCACAGCCTCCCCCATCGTCAACATCCCCCACTGGAGTGGTTTATTGTTACAATTGTTGAACATCCATTGACACATTATAATTACCTCAAATCCAGAGTTTACATTAGGGTTTGTTCTTTTTTCCTTTTAGTTTATTTAGCTGGGGGGGGGGGACGGGGGAGAGCACACACACAAGCGGCGTAGGGGCAGAGAGAGAGGAGAGAGAGAATCCCAAGCAGGCTCCGCACTGCCAGTGCAGACCCCAACACGGGGCTTGAACTCACAAACCGCGAGATCATGACCTGAGCTTAAGTCAAGTGCTTAACTGACCAAACCACCCAGGTGCCCCCTACATTAGGGCTCACTCTTGATGTTGTACATTTTATGGATGTAGACAAACATATGATATGTGTTCACCATTACAGTATCGTACAGAGTAGTTTCACTGCCCTAAAAACCCTCTATGTTCTACCTACTCCTTCCCCTCCCTCCCTCTATTGTTTTGTGTTTTCCAGCATATAATATAGTTGGCATCAAACAGTAGGTAGCCTGTTCACATTGGCTTCTTTTACTTAGTAATACGCATTTGCGTTTCTTCCATGTCTTTTTGTGACTTGATAACTCACTCCTTTCTAGTGCTGAATGATATCCCATTGTTTGGATGAGCCATGGTTTATTCATTCCTTCACCTACTGAAGGATATCTTGCTTGTTTCCAAGTTTGAACAATGATGAAAAAAGCTGCTGTAAACATTAGCGTGCAGCTTTATGTGTGGACATAAATTTTCGTCTCCTTTGAGTAGTAGTACCAAGTAGCATGATTGCTGGATTGTATGGTAAGAGTACATTTAGTTTTGTAAAAACTGCCAAGCTGACTTCCAAAGTGGCTGTACCAATTTTCATTCCCACCAGCAGTGAATGAGTGTTGGTAATGCTGTACATCCTCGCCAGCATTTGATGATTTTGGTGACCTGGGTTTTGGCCATTCTAATAGGTGTGGAGTAGTATTACATTGCTGTTTTAATTTGCATTTCTCTCATGACATGTCATGTGGGGCATCTTTTTATATGTTGGTTTGCCATTCTGTGTCTAGTTTGGTGAGTTGTTTTTTTTTTTAAAGGCTTTTAGCCCATTTTTGATCAGGTTGTTTGTTTTCTTATTGTTGACTTGTAAGATTTCTTTGTATATGTTGGATAATAATGTTTTATCAAACATGTCTTTTGCAAATAGATTCTCCCAGTCTGTTAGTTGTCTTTTCATTCTCTTAATATCTTTTGAAGAGAAATGTAATACTTTGCTTTTAATCATCAAACCCCCCAAGGCATAGCTTCTTTAATCTTTTCTTGGCTACATCATGAATTTATTTTTGACTTCTTCTCACTGGCTCAGATATATTATTTTGGAAAAAATATAATGATCTCTTTTAATTCTTGGGTATGTGGGTATGTGGTATCTGGTAAGACCAGAAAACACATAGAAATATTTATATAAACATATATATTTCTATAAAATATATAAAATAATAATTCTGTGTTCAATTATGGGTGATTTTAAAATACTCTATTTTGTTTTTCTTTACTTTTATACATTTCTACAGTGACTATAATTTATTTTTATTAACGTTTATTTATTTTTGAGACAGAGAGAGACAGAGCGTGAACAGGGGAGGGGCAGAGAGAGAGAGGGAGACACAGAATGTGAAATGGGCTCCAGGCTCTGAGCTGTCAGCACAGAGCCCGATGCGGGGCTCGAACTCACGGACTGTGAGATCATGACCTGAGCCGAAGTAGGACGCCCAACCGACTGAGACACCCAGGCGCCCCTACAATGACTATAATTTTTATAGAGAAAAAATAAAATGCAAGCATTCTGGAAAAAGAAAACAGAGTTTAAAGCATTTTTTAAATCTGGAGATTCAGGAAAAATAGTTTTTATATATCAGTGCAATCCAGTAGGAATGTAATGTGAGCAAGCATATGTAATTTTAAACTTCCAGTAGCTGCATTAAAAATGTAAAAAGAAACCAATGAGATAGGTTTTTAAGAATATAACTTATTTAACCAAATATACCAAAATACTATCATTTTAATGTTTAATATTTAATTTTTTTTTCCAACGTTTTTATTTATTTTTGGGACAGAGAGAGACAGAGCATGAATGGGGGAGAGGCAGAGAGAGAGGGAGACACAGAATCGGAAACAGGCTCCAGGCTCTGAGCCATCAGCCCAGAGCCTGACGCGGGGCTCGAACTCACGGACCGCGAGACTGTGACCTGGCTGAAGTCGGACGCTTAACGACTGCGCCACCCAGGCGCCCCTTTAATGTTTAATATTTAATCAATAAGATATTTTACAGTTTATTTTTTTGGTAATAAGTCTTTGAAATTGAGAGTGTATATTTACACTTACAACACATGTCAATTTGGGCCATACATTTACATTGGAAATGTATGACCTATAGTTAGATTTCATATAATTTCCATTTGTAAAAGCAACTTCACCTACCAAAGTTTTTTTGAACAGATTTTAAAAATTTCAAGTGAATCGAGTACCAAAGAATCCTTTTCCTTTAGTATTAACATCAATATTAGCAATAGTCATTCATTTCTTTAGAAAGTATTTGACTGAAAAAACACATGTGACTTTGAAGGTACATCTTTCTAAATTAAAAAAAATTCACCGACTTTCGTGTCAACTTAATATATTAACTTCAAAAGATTATTGTGTAAATTAAAAAGACAACCTATGCTTAGTAATGTCAACAAGGATTTATCAATTTTTTTGGTATTTTGGCAGCTCATTTACATAGTTCTGTCAATTACAATGAAAGTTTTCTTCATACTGGTTCATGTTAGAAAAAATATATTCAAGCATTTTTGTTTATTTTTTACTATGAGGAATTTCAGTTTTAACATAAATTCATGTAGTTCAGCTTTTCCTTTCCTTGGAACTTCAATTTTAACTCATTCATAGGGAGTGTGATATTAGCGACAAAATTAAATTGTACTGCCACTTTCTTTCTTCCATTGTTGAACGGAATTTCTTGTGTTTCAAGAAGTCTTGAAGTGGAGTTGACAGAAGAGTAAATCTTTTTAAACTTGGTTAGCACTCAACCAATGAGCATTGGCAAGAAAAACCCCTCACAAACAAAACTGTAAGATAATTAGATTTTTTATATTCTTTATCTTTTCATAGTTCTGCATGCTGAAATTATTCATAACATTTGTACACACACGTACATCTAAATGTGTATCTAGGAATCATAGACTATTTTAGAAAATTGAGCACAAATATTTTCAATAGGTATCATGATGTAGAATAAAATAATATAGGAAAACCAGTTTGTTGTCTTAAAAATCTAATAAATTCAGATTTTGACTTTCTGTAACTAGAATACTATTTATTGTTATAGAAACTTTTTCATATTTAGTTGTAATTCTTCTTGACAGATACAAGCAATTCAAAATTGTCCCACAGCTTTGATTTTTTGGGCTGTGAATTGACTATTTATTTTTCAGCAAGCTGTAAATCCATTGAGACAAAACCACCCTAACGTAGTTAATAGACAGTATGTCTTATATTGCTAACTCAATTAAAGCTGAAGAAAAGTGCTCACGGTTTTTCAAATTGAAATCAATTGATGTTTCTATTATCTGGTGATGTAATTGAGATCTTTTACTTTTGTAAAACATCTTTTCTAGTCTTACAATTCCCTTACAAAATTTCTAGAACTAAAATCATAATTTCTTTTACCATCTTGGCATCTAAGAATCATTTTTCTTTTTAAAAAACAAGTTTATTTATTTTCAGAGAGGGAAACAGCGCATGTGAGCAGGAAGAGGTGCAGAGAGAGACAGACAGAGAGAGAGAGAGAGAGAGAGAGAGAGAGAGAGAGAATGAATCCCAAGCAGGCTCCTAGCTGTTGGCACAGAGCCCTTTGTGGCACTCAATCCCCATGGAACTGTGAGATCATGATCTGAGCTGAAATCAAGAGTTGGAGGCTTAACTGACTGAGCCACCCAGGCCCCCTTTGCAGCAATTCAAACCATTCTATATACCGCCAAATTCATAAGCTCAGATTTTGTTTAAAATTACTAAAAATTCTTCTACATTTAATTCTGATTCAGTCACTAATTTAATTGATTCTTTTTTGAGTTTTGAAAGGAAACTTATCAAATTACCTATGTTTTTGCTAGAAGTGTTCTAGCAAATAAATTAGTATTATCTAATTTGTTGCATTTATTTTTTAATAATAACAGTTCCTTTTATTCTGATATAACAAATTGCAGTTGACATTCATTGTGAACTCGTAACATACCTTCTTTGAGCTTTATTTTTTCCTTTAATATTCCTGTCATAATTAGTGCAAGCTTCTGAATCTTCTTTTAATTCTGGTATCAAAAATAAAAATAAACCTATATTTTAAATTTGAATATATGTTCATGTTTATTTTTATCCTATAAAATAATTTAATTATATTCTAATTGGAATTATAATGAATAATTCAATTTAATTATCAAATAGACTTTACAAAAGTATTACTTTAACTCATGCTGACTTAATACAATATTCACATAAACACATTATAATACTATATTGCTGCAGAGAAAAGTATTATTCAAATTGAATCAACCCATTGACAAAAATTATTAGATTAGGGATGTGTTTATGTGAAATAACAAACACTGTACTTCCCCCATAATACTACCTTATTCTATGCAAAGTGAGATGTAGTCCTACAAAAACTGTTTTCAGTTTTAAAATTCAAGTTATATTAATTAAAATAATATAAAATTAAAAGTTCATTTTCTCAGTCATTCTACATACCTTTCAATGGTCTCATAGCTACACGTAGCTAGTGACTAGTAGATGGCACAATTTATAGACAATAGTATCTTTTAGAAAAGTGAAATTTGTTCATTTAAGCATTGAATTAAAAACTAATTCGGATTGAAACATTCAAGTATATTACATCGTACCTATCCTTTTGAAATCTTTTTGGGGATTTAGTTTCTTAATTTTTGAACTGTGTGTATATATATCATGGCATTGTACATATACATTTTTCCGACAGCAGTTTTATATCCCTTTATCTAAGTATGTTTACCTGTACATATTCATTATTTCCTAAGAATACAAGTGCTAGTCTACTTTCAGTATAATTTTCCCATCTGTTAAGTGTGCATAACAATACTGTTATCTACCTCATAGGGTTGGAGGCTACAGTGAGTAGAAAATACTTAGAACAATAACTGACAGAGAAAATATCCAATGAATGTTACCTATGTGTAAATTACAGTAGTCAGGGGGTACCTGGGTGGCTCTGTCTGTTAAGTGTCCGACATCAGCTCAGGCCATGATCTCAAGGTTTGTGAATTTGAGTCCCGCCCCACATCAGGCTCTCTGCTGTCAACATGGAGCCCACTTGAGATCCTCTGTCCCCTTCCCTCTCTGGCCCTCCGCTGTTTTCTCGCTCTCAAAAATGAATACTTAAAAGTTATAGCAGTCATTATTATTATTGATTGTTTTTCTTAACACCCAAAGGCAAAAGTCCTATGCCTTTATTTTTAGTGCAATTACCTGTAGTGTCTTTATTTCTCTTTTGTTTCTATTTTTCTGAAGGATTGAAAGCAGACCAATTCTAATGGTGCTTTGAATAAAATTACATGGTTTTGAGCAAAGAACTGTGGGTTACTTTTATGATCAAAGGACGTGTGTCCTTTCCTTTCTTAGTCTCTCCAACTTTATTATGTTATTTTCTCAATCATTCTACATAACTTTCAATGGTTTCATAGCTACACGTAGCTAGTGACTAGTAGATGGCACAATTTATAGACAATAGTATCTTTTAGAAAAGTGAAATTTATTCATTTAAGCATTGAATTAAAAACTAATTCAGATTGAAACATTCAAGTATATTACATCGTACCTATCCTTTTGAAATCATGTTGGGGACAAGGGGGAGGGACAGAGGGAAGACAAGAGGGTAACTAGGGACCTTCTCCTATCATGAGCTTTGATGCATACTGGAGGTCAGAAAAATATGTGCCTACAATATACTCAATTTTAAATATTTTTTCAGATATCTTATGTCACTTGATAAATGGTTTTCAAAAAGATGAAGCATTGCTGTACTCTGATACTCAAGCATAGTTAATAAATGGTATGTTCCCCATTAATGAATATTCACAGGTTTCTCATATATATAATAGAAAACTTCAGAACAACTAAAATATCCAAAAGACAAAGGAATTGGTAAATAAATATTAGTGCATAATGTTCAGGCATTGCCATACTAGGAGTACCTTAATATGTTTTAGATTTATGTTTGTTGAGAGAGGAAGATGTGCATGATATATTATTTAATAAATGAAAGATTAAAAATAATGTATAAAGTACAATCTAATTTGTAATAGAGATATATTATGTGTAGAAAAATATGAAAGGCTATATACCCAAGTGTCAACAATCATTATTTTTGGGTGGTGGAATTAAAGGTGAGTTTTTAATTTCTAATATTTATACAATGTCTATATACTGCTTCTATAATAAAATAATACATTATTAAAGGGAGCATTTACAGAAAAACTTTTAGAAAATTCTATTTGTTTTTTCTTGTCTTTTACAGTTTTCTTTAGAAGGAGTTCTTCTAAGATAATTTAGAACTAGTTTCAGAATAGTAATTTAATTTGCAGGAGAAGAATTTCTTATGAGACTTGAAAACTGTGGGCTGATAATCTGTGGGTGGTTGGGTAATTTAGATTTGAAACAGGTGGTTATTTATTTATTTATTTAAATCTTTTGTTTTAAAGTTTATTTATTTATTTTGAGGGAGAGAGAAAGAACACAAGCAGGGGACGGCAGAGAGAGAGTGAGAGAGAGAGAGAGAGAGAGAGAGAGAGAGAGAGAGAATCCCAAGCAGGCTCTGCACTGATAGTGCAGAGCCCTATGTGGGGCTTGACCTCATGAACGATGAGATCATGGCCTGAGTTGAGATCAAGAGTCAGACACCCAACTTACTGAACCACCCAGACACTCCTATTTTTTATTTAAATTCAAATTGGTTAACATACAGTACAGAATTGGTTTCAGGATTAGATCCCAGTGTTTCATCACTTACATATAGCACCCAGTACTCATCCTGAAAAGTATCCTCCTTAATGCCCATCAACTACTTAGCCCATTCCCCCACCGCTCTCCCCTTCAGCAACCCTCAGTTCTCTGTATTTAAGAGTCTCTTATGGTTTGCCTCCTTCTCTGTTTTTACTTTATTTTTCCTTCCCTTCCCCTATGTTCGTCTGTTTTGTGAAATGTGATTTTTAAAATATGTCAAGTTGCTAGTCCTTGGTGCCTTTTACTTAGTATGACTTTGGCCAAGTATACAATTTTATTGTTACTATTTTTTAATGTTATTATTATTGTTATTTTTTTTGAGAGAGAGAGAGAGAGACAGAGGGTGAGTGGAGGAGGGGCAGAGAGAGAGGTAGCCACAGAATCTGAAGCAGGGTCCAGACTCTGAGCTGTCAGCATGGAGTCTGATGCAGGGCTCACATGAGATCATGACCTGAACCAGTGTTGGACACTCAACCAACTGAGCCACTCAGGCGCCCCAAGTATACAGTTTGGTGTTTTCTGACTGACATCCTCAAATAAATTTACTCTTGTAGTAAGGTGGTTGCTAAAAGGTGCAGTTTGAAAAATTCCAGAGAGCTTAAAAACTCAGAAATTTAAAAATATCATTTTAAAGATAATTCTTTATTTAAATATGAGTTATTTACTCATCATATGATACCATTTTGGGGGAGCTGAGAAGGTCCTCTGCTGCCCAAAGTCTTTTGGTGATGCCTTAAATTCCTTCAGCAGAGAAGAAAGAATTTTATTCCAACTGAATTTCAGGGTTGGTAGTTTCAAACGAAATTTAAAATAAGGGGGAAATGGCTGACAGAAGACCCTTTTCTGGTCTTAACCATGGGGAGGGAGAGAGGAAGGTGAGCATCTAAGCATCCATCAAAGCAAGAACCAGGCATAGAAAGAGGGTTAGGTGGAGAGATAGAAGGAGACTGATGCAAAAAGACTTTCTAGCTCCCATGTTTTCCCGGGTCCTCTCCAATGTCTTGTCAAGCATACAAAGAGAAGTTTTGGGAAAAATTTACACTGTACTTTTTCATCAATCTCTGTTTCTGCACAAAGTTTAACAAACCACCAAGCTTCTACTTTCCTGGAAGTGACACGATACATCCTCTATAGGTCAGTGTGGTGGAACATGGGTAACCAGAGAAAGAGCTGCTGTTCACCTTCTGGCCCTAGTCCACGTGGACAGTTCTGTGTGTTGAATCACATTTTCTGGAGTCCTGCCTATATTTTTGAATAATAAAAGAGTGTAACTGAGGTGGGATAGTAGGGTATCCTCTGGAAGTTACAAGATTGGGATGCGGAAGGATGCTGGGCTAATTGCTCCCTTGGTACCTGGAATCTATTGGGTCTCCTGTCCCAGACTTCACTTGTGGCTTTGAAGCACATAACAGAGTTCACAAACACACAATCAAGTGTAGATCATTGAAACTGAGAAAAACGCACTATGAATATTACCTTAATACTTGTTGCATGCCTGTGGTCAGATTTACCCATAAATGGTGTAAAAATTGTTGAAAAGAAACGTCTTTCCAGTTTGTCTCTCTGTCACCCATTACTCTTACTTTGGTAATGGCATCCTACCTTTCTTTTAGGAATGTCCTACCTCCCTCTCAGGAGTCGTGATGGACTTGTGAATCACATACACTGCATTTTCCATGCCCCCATTGCCTGGTCCCACTGGCCCAAGAACCCACATGTGATCTAAGCTAGGCCGTTCTGACTCCTGGGATTTTGAGTCTTGTGCAGAGTTGGAATTGAGTCATTCTGATGGCAAAGCCTCAGAGATGTTTTCTTTGACATTGATACTTCATCTTGATACCTTTCCTCAAAGCTCTTTCTGAGTGAGGTCTCCAGAGCAGTCCTGGTTCCTGTCTTCCTCAGGGCTTGATTATCCAAATCATTTTCTGATTATATGGACTACTGTGGGTAGCTAATAATTCTAGCAAATTAAAAAAAATAAGTTAACCCCAATTTTTTTTAAGTTAAAATTGACTTCTAAATTGATACATAACTGGATCACTCGTAGCATCTCATCTTTTCATGAAAGAAAACCTCTGATCCAAAACTAGGCCAGTCCTCCAGCAAAATCATTAATCCAAATTGTTATGCAGGATAGTCAAAAGGAGAAAAATGGAAGCATGAAATACAGTGGGGAAAAGACAGCAAAAGGGAGGTGTGTCTTTACTGAAGAAATGTTCTGAGTCTTGGAATCTAGCCAAAGATATATTTTATAGTTGACCCATGGCTTCTCTCCCCACAAGGGAGTTGCTATATTGCTTGTTATTGATCCTGCTCAGATATCTTTCACTTAAGTCCCATCGTACTACTGAATTTCTCCTTAATTTTTTCACTCTTCCACTTGCCTTCCATGTTTATTCCCGTTCCTTTGCTTGGACAATTTTCCTGTATGAATTTCATTTCTCACCTTGCCCAGTGGTTTACCCATCACTGGAAATTGATCTCATCTGAGAAGCCTTTTATGGTACAGCAATCAGATATTAGCTTTTTTTTTTTTAAATTCATTACATTACACAATGACTTCTGAGCATTATTTTTATTTATTTATTAAAAAGTCTTGAATGCTTATTTATTTTTGAGAGAGAGAGAGAGAGAGAACACAAGCAGGGGAGGGGTAGAGAGAGAGAGCGAGACACAGAATCTGAAGCAGGCTCCAGGTTCCCAGCTGTCAGCACAGAGCTGGACACAAGGCTCGAACTTATGAACCACAAGATCATGACCTGAGCTGAAGTCAGAGGCTTGACTGACTGAGCCACCCAAGTGCCCCTGAGCATTATTTTAATAGTAAACCTAGCTAACATGTGTGAGCTAAACTTACCTAACACGTGTTGGTGGTGAGACTATTCTGGGCAAATGAAACAAAGCACGTGGAAAAAACTGGAGCCGAGAGGGTTCCTGGGTTGTTCAGGAACCTGAAAATCATCGGAAGTTAGTTGGTGAAGGGGTAGGAGGAAGTTGCTGAGAAGATGAGATGGGTAAGGCTGACAAGGGTCAGATGACAGTGTTTTTAAAACATCTGCTGAAGGAAGAATGAACCATGGAGGGCTTTATTTAGATATATTACATGCTTTTGCCTACTCACACAGCCAGTATTCAAAGTCAGTTTCCATTTTACTTCAAAGCTCAAGCCCCTTTCCTCTATCCTACTATGCACCTTGAAGTCATTCTTTCACCGGGATGTGGGAACAGACACTTCGCCTGGGTTAGACCACCGATCGGATACAAATGGCTCAAAGGGAAGGCGAGAGAGAGATGTGATGTTACAGAGCAAAAGGTGCATCTGGAGAAGGAAAACTAAGAAATACTGCTTGATAAAAGTGTAATTTCTTTTAATACTCTTAAATTGTGCATATCAATAATAAATATAGATGTAATATATTTAACCAATTAAGCCACCCACGTGCCTCCTGAAATTCTTGACTGTTTTCAGATATCTTTCCCAAAGTAAGGGAAAATTGGTCAGTGACTTTGAGCCATTAGTGTTGCTTTGTAAAGTCCTTTGGAGTAAGAAGGTCTTTAAACAAATTGGCTTTGTGAACTCCTTAAAATCCAGACAACACTGTGTATCGTTTTTAGATTTCAGCATATATTTGGGAATACTTTAAAGAAGAGAAGTGAGAGTTTTGTGGTTAGGAGAGTGGTTAATCATAGAGGTGTGATTTAGGGAGTTTAGGCAAACACTTCGCCTCCACCTTAAATGTGATTGATAATCTTGTAGCTAACGCCTAACCCATTGATTGATCCTTTTCAAAATGCAAATAAATCTCTTTTCAGATATTTGCACTTGTGTGAGAAAAAAAGTACCCAGGATTTCAGTGTATGTAGTACACATGCAAGTAAATGTGTATTTGTGTGGGAGAGAAAGACCGACTGACAGGCAGTGGGGAAGGGAAAGGAGTGAGGAGGTGAGCTATGGAGGAGGAAGAATAAGACATAGAAAAAGGAGGTTGGGACCCATAATTTCCTTCCTTCCTTCCTTCCTTCCTTCCTTCCTTCCTTCCTTCCTTCCTTCCTTC
>NW_024412391.1:70557320-70709407 GCF_014898765.1 Herpailurus yagouaroundi
TTCCTTCCTTCCTTCCTTCCTTCCTTCCTTCCTTCCTTCCTTCCTTCTTTCCTTCCTTCCTTCTTTCCTTCCTTCTTTCCTTCCTTCTTTATTTATTTATTTATTTATTTATTTATTTATTTATTTATTTATTTATTTATTTTTGCTGTATTTCCTCTAAACAGTGCTTAAACATGACAGTTAAGCCATGGGGCACAGTTCCAGGGGCTTGTTTCTGTCCTTTGAAAAATTATAGTTTCCTACCTCCTTTTTCCCCACTCCAGTCAATGGTTTCTAAACTTTGTGCTTCAGGAACTATAAAGAAAAGTCATTCAGTCAAGGACTGTTTATTTAGTGCCCTCCAGGGTGCCTAGAGCTGAACCAGAGAAAATTAATAGCATTAAACCCTGAAGCTTT
The DNA here is from genome assembly GCF_014898765.1 of Herpailurus yagouaroundi. Lineage (NCBI taxonomy): Eukaryota > Metazoa > Chordata > Mammalia > Carnivora > Felidae > Herpailurus > Herpailurus yagouaroundi. The sequence goes on from NW_024412391.1 coordinate 70,557,717, forward strand.
GATGCTGGTTTTGAAATACAGAGCTGCTTGACACATATTTCCAAAGGGACATTTATTCCTCTTTTTAATGTGTATTAAGAGAGGAAAAATATTTGACCTGCTTATTAACGTGTCTTTAATGTCTAATGTGCTTTTTTGAAGTCAGATTTATCAAGGTATAAATCACATATTGTAAAATTTACCCTTCTAAGTGTACAGTTTGATGAATTTGATAAATATATATATTCATGTTACTACCACTGCAATCAAGATACAGAAACTATCTCATCACCCCTAAGTATTCATGCCCCTTCATCATTAACCCCTTTTCCTACAGCTAGCACTTGGTAACCACTGATCTAAATTCACTTCCTCTAGTTTCACCCATCCTGTAATATCATATAAATCAATCATACATTATGTAGCTTTTTCAGCCCAGCTTCTTTCACTTAGTGAAACACATTTGTGTGATTAATCCATTACGTGAATGCACAGTTTATTTCTTAACATTGCTGAGTAATATTTCATTGTATGGATATACCAGTTTGTTCACCATTTCAAGAACATTAGAATTGTCTCCAATTTTCGGTGATTATAGATAAAGCTATTTTAGCCACCTCAACTTTCTTGCAATATTGCATATGCTATACCTTCCCATTTTTTAAATGTCTGACCTATCTGTATCTATATTTAATACAAGTTGTTTTGCAGGAAGCACAGAATTGGGTCTGCTTTTTAAGTACAATACAATCATCTTTCTTTTAACTGGTATTTGTAGACCGTTTTCACTTAATATGATTGTTTATATATGTACTTTTATTTATTTATTTATTTTAATTTTTTTTAACGTTTATTTATTTTTGAGATAGAGAGAGACAGAGCATCAATGGGGGACGGTCAGAGAAAGGGAGACACAGAATCCGAAACAGGCTCCAGGCTCTGAGTTGTCAGCACAGAGCCCGACGCGGGGCTCGAACTCACGGACGGTGAGATCATGACCTGAGCCCAAGTCGGCCGCCCAACCGACTGAGCCACCCAGGCGCCACTATATATGTACTTTTAAATCAGCCATCTTGCTAGTGGTTTTTGATATATTTCTGTAGATTTTATAGTTATTTTCTTCCTTTCTGCCTTGTTTGTATTAATTGTTTATTTCTTATGATTGCATTGTTCTCCACTATTGTTTTGTCATACCTATTTTTTATTTTGAAATCCTTTACAGTATTTATATGTTTGATGTATCATAATCTATCTTCAAAAATCTTACAGTATTCACAGACAGTATGAACACCATAACAATATGTTCCCTTCCCCCCCTTTTAGCACTTGTGTTATTGTTATCATTTATTATACTCCTACATATTTTATAGAATTCACAATGTATTATGACAGTTTTTGGCTTTAGATACTTACCTTTTAAAGGAATTTTAAAATTAAAAGTGTGTTTTATATTTACCCTCTTTTTATCCTTCCCAATGCTTTGTGTAGCTCAAGATTTCCATCTTTTGCTAGAACAACTTCCTTTAACAGTCTTATAATGTATGTTTACGATTCATGAATTATTTGTGCTTTTATTTGTCTGAAAGATGTGTTTTATCACTGCCATTTTTCATCTCTTTACCAATGAGTTCAGTTATCTATTTACTGATAAATGATAATTGAACATGTCCTACACGCTGAGCCCTATGATTTTTATATACATATTTTATAAAAATATATAAAATACATATATAGATCATTACACACACACACACACACACACACACACACACACACACACACGCGTGCGCGCGCACAAGGAGCTTGGTGCTTAGTGATCCATACAAGCAGAGAAACAATTTCAAAGACATGTGATAAGTTCTATGATGAGGATAAGTACTTAGTATTACTTGAATACAGAGGAATGTTCCTAACTCAGTACTGGTATGAATGAAGGCCTTTTTTTTTTTTTCTGATATGAGAAAGTAACATACCAGTTGAAATCTATAGGTTGTGTCATAAGTTCAGTGAACAGTGATATTTAATAGTGAAAGATTATTTTTTATAATTAGGAAAAAGTTTAAAAAAGTTAGCATGTGCCATTTTCCAAAGGAACAGGGTTAGTTTTTCTTAATGAAATCAGGAGTTTTTGAACTGACTAGATTTTGGTTATCTCACTATATATTGCAGTAGATTTATAGAATGTACTGTTGGATTTCACTTTAAGCAAAACAGAGAAGTATCTGCCTTCCAAAATGAGTATTTATTTCTTAAGTGGCTTGGGGCTTTTAAATAGTTTATTCTCACCAATAAGATTTTTATGAAGACATCAGAACATGTTTATTACATAGATTGTATGGTGTATTTTTAATATTCTTTAGAACAAATGAAGGCATTTCAACACTGCTTGCTTCTCTTCAGCAAAGAACCAAGGTTTCCTTCTTTTCTCTTTTCCCTAAACGTCATCTACAAAATTGACAATTGTCAAGTCTTTGTGCATTTCTAATTAATAAACAGTTGAAAATCTGGTAAGCAGTGCCATTTGAAGTTTGAAACTAGCTATAAGAACTATTGTTATTTAGGGAAGTGGGAGGAGGAGAGGGAAGTAGAGGGAAAGGGACTCCTTTTTTTTTTTTTTTTTTTTTTTTGCCTAACACCAGTCTCTGCTCTCTCCAAGCTATTCGATCTTGTAAGTTGTAATTTAGAAAGAGCCCCAAGTTGGAAAAGTAGATGCAGACATCCAGGTGCCGTGCGGTTGTGTTGTGTCAGTCTTTGCATAAGCAACATTTCCTTACAGTTGCCGATACTGGATTCACGTCATGGTGCGACGTCATAGCTTTAGTGGCATACTTGATTTTTTTCTTACATTATGTGCATTTTGCTAAAAGTAAGTACTAGCCTCCAATATTTAGAAACCAGAGCCCAACATCACTTGATAATATCACAGAATAAAGGATACAGTTGTCAAATTGTTGTTCAAAATATTTAGGGCAACGGATGGAAAAAGAAGATGTGAGCTAGATATAAAATGGAATATTGCTCAGCCATAATAAAGAATAAGACCTTGCCATTTGCAACAACAAGGATGGACTTACAGGGTATTATGCTAAGTGATATAAGTCAGGTAGAGAAAGACAATACCATATGATTTCACTTACATGTGGAATCTAAGAAACAAAATAATTGAGTAACAGATAAACGAAAAGCAGCAACAGACTCATAAATACAGAGAACAAACTGATGGTTGCCAGAGGGGACAGGGGTGAGGGTTTGGGCAAAATGAGTGAAGAGGTGTAGGAGATGCAGGTTTCCAGCTAGGAGATGAATAAGTCAAAGGGATAAAAGGTACACATAGGGGATGTAGTCAACGGTATTACAATAGTGTATATGGTGACAGAGGGTAGCTACACTTGTGGTGAGCACCGCAGAACGTGTAGACTTTTTGAATCACTGTGTTGTACACCTGAAGCCAGTGTAACATTGTGTTAACTCTATTTCAATAGAAATCAGGTAAAATATTTAGGGCAGGCAGAATTTGGTTTAAATGTGGAGAGATGGTGCTGATAAATTTATAATCTGGAGGAAGGATTTGGAGAGAAGAAATGACACTGATGCTCAATTCCACTAGCCCGAGTTCACCATAGATGAAGCTTGGGGGATAATGTGCAGGGAGATATGCACATAATAGCGTCTTATTCCTCATAGCATTCCCTGGAGGCAACTCTGTGAGTCACATTTCATGAATGGGGTTATTTAGGCTTAGAAAATGTATATAATGTGTTAAAAATGTACTAGTAGAAGCAGAATTGAAATTTGCACTCATACTCACTCCAAACCCCACTTTTCTTTTCTATTCTCTTTTTTCTTTTCTTTTTCTGCCTGTTCTTTCCCTGCCCCCTTTCGTTTCCTTTCCTTTCCTTCCCTTTCCTTCCCTTTCCTTCCCTTTCCCTTTTCTTTTCCCTCCCTCTCCCCTTCCTTCCTTCCTTCCTTCCTTTCAGATATGGTTGACATACAATATTATATTAGTTTTAAGTGTACAATATAGTCATTTGACATGTATATACATCGCAAAATGCTTGCCAAGATAAGTGTAGTTACCCTATGTTATCATACAAATTCTTGTAATACTATTGACTGTTTTCCCTATGCTGTATTTTATATCCCTGTGGCTTGCTTATGTTATAACTAGAAGCTGGTACCTCTTGATCCCCCTCACCTATTTTTGCCCATCCCCCACCCCTCTGGCAACCACTCATTTGTTCTCTGTGTTTATGTCTGTTTAGTTGTGTTTGTTTATTTTTATTTCTTGTTTGTTCTGCCTTTTTAGATTCCACATATAAGTGAAATCACATGGTATATGCCTATCTCTTCTTGACTTACTTCACTTAACATAGTACCCTCTAGGTCCATCCATGTTGTCACAGATGGCACTATTTTATTCTTCTTATTCCATTGCATATATGTATGTATGTATTTGTGTACATACACATACCACATATTCTTTATCCATTTCTCTGTTGATAGGCAGTTAGGTTGCCTCCATATCTTGGCTAATGTATGTAATGCTGCAATGAACATAGGGCGTCTGTATTTTCTGAATTAGTCACATCCCATATTCTTATTAATAAAATAATTTAATTCCCTGGGTAAGTGTATACCTATTTGTATCTACAGCGTTAAGTACAGTGATGGGAACTTGGGACATAAAAATAAGGAAGACAAGTTTCCTACCTTTGAGTGATTTACAGCCACATAAAGAGAGCCATTAGGTAAATTGATAGTATAAGACAATTTTAGGTCTGTGATAGAAACATCAGCTACCCACTGAGTGCTCAAAGGGTGGAGTGATGAATTCTCCTGGGAAAAGCGGGCTAAGAACAGACCTTATGGTGGATATGATAACCAAGCTGAGCCATGGAACATGAACCTGTGTTCACCAGTCCAAAAACCAGACGATAGGGATGAGAAAGGTTATTCCAAGGAAAATGTGCAGCTTGAGTGAAGGCACAGAGGTGAGATTTTTACAGTGGATGCCTTACAACAGATTAATTTATTAAAATAACTTTGGTGCCCTGAGGAAATGGGACACACAGAGTTGATTTTGACACCTTGTAAAGCACAGCTTGGTGAAAACAAAACCAGCTGATGTACCCGGTGGGGTGATGTCTCCCTGACATTGTACTTTTGAGAGCAACATTTCATTGGGTAACTATAATTTTGGGTAAAGGTGAAAACTAGAGAGTAGATTTTCTTCTGAATCTTATAAAAACCTGAAAATGCTAGTTTGATCAGGGTAAAACATTGTTCACCTGGAATTAGTGGGCACCATAAGGACAGTTAGAGCTAAATGTTAAGATTTTCGTGTATGGTAGTAAAAAAGGTTATGCATAAAGCAGGTGACTTGCGATTTCCAAATAAAGTAAGTATTTTCAAAATTAAAATATTGTTGAGAAGGAACAAAACTTGATATGAAAAATTTCAGCAGGTAAGGGGCAGTTGAGAAAGAAGACTAAAATAAGATTGGCTGTTTGCTTCGGATAGTCATGCTCAAACTTGACTGTATATTAGAATCAACTGAGGAGTTGTTCAAAAAATCCAGATATGCAGATTGTGTCCCACACCAATGAAATCAGAATTTCTGGGGCTACTAACCAAAAATCAGTATTTTTAAAGATCCTGAAGCCATTGTTGTGTGCAGCAACATTTGGAAACCAGTGGCTTAGACTAATGTCTACTTCGTTTTCTTACCTTAGGTTAGCTTCATACAGCAAAACTTTGTAGTAAGAAAAAAAGAGAGAGAGAAGTCATTTTTCTTTTAAAAATTGCTTGTGAGTGCTGTTGTCTAAACCAGGAACTGAAATGCCTAATGGAATTTTGGAAGTATACAGAAAATCATCAAATTGCTTTTTCCCCCTTATATTGGAGAAATACCTGTGCTGCAGTTTCTACCATCATATACTTTAGAATAAGACATGACTGAAAACTCATTATTATGTGCTGAAAATCAGAGATGACAAGGAGGCATACAAAGTGCTGTTCTCTTCGTGCCTTTCCCAGATCACCTAAGCCACAAGAAAATATCCTTGTGAATTCCCACCTTTTCCTGGGGATTGCTGGGGACAAAGACCTTACCATTCATTTCATGAAAGAGGGAAGAGAGATACAATGGACTGAAGCTAGAATCTAGGTTTATTGATTTTCATGCCCTGTTGTCCCTGCAGTACCTGGTAGACCAAGCCAAAGCTGAAGGCTCACATGATTAAAGCTGGATGCCAGAAATGCTATTTTTAGGGTAAAAAGTGACAAGCTGAAAATTTTGCCTTGAAATCAATATATGTGCCCCAAAGGTATCATATTTCCAGTGAAAGTAGAAATTACATTAAGATCTTTGAGGGGAAAAGCCTTAAAATAGGGTTTAAGGAAGAACGATTATTCTTCCTGAGGATAATTCTAAGTACATTGTCTCAGTCAGTTTGAGCTGCTGTAACAAAGTGCCGTGGACCAGTTGGCTTATAAATAACAGAAATGTATTTTCCACAGTGCTAGGACCTGGGGGTCTGAGGTTAGGGTGCTTGCATGGCTGGATTCCGGTAGCAACCCTCTTCTGGGTTTACAGACTGCTAACTTCTCATTGTATCCTCGAATGGTAAAAAGAGAACGCTCTCTGGCCTCTTATTGCAAGAAAACTCTCATTCCTGAGGGCTCCACTCTCATGTCTTAATTACCTCCCAAAGGCCCACCTTCAAATAACACATTGGGGATTAGATTTCAAATACGAATTTGGGTGGGGGGACAGATATTTTAGTCCATAACATATATTCATTCACGTACAAACCAAGAAGTATTTATTGCACATCTGCAATGTACTTAACATTCAGTAGGCATCATGGTGCAAATCAACAGAAGACAGTTTCTTGTGTAAGGAGATTGTAAAATATTGGTGAGCTAGGACAGCACTTGCTATAAAATTATCATACATAATAATACAACGTGCAATTGTTTGGTGAAGCTAATTTGCGAAACCTGATCCTGTTCAATAATAGTGTGAGAGGAGTCACTTCTCCTTTACAACTTCCTTTTAATATTGTAGAAAAATATGTTAAGCTCATATTTCAGAAAATATGCATTAAAAGTCTGAGAAGGAGAAGATCAATATGAAACCTTTTAAGAAGATTTTACTTTGTCTAAATGAAAAGGAGGACTCCTTAAAGAAAAGACCAATAATATACCAGATATAAAACCCATTAAACTTCTTCTAAATTACTTTTCATTTTATAGCATTCACTGAATAGAGGAAAAACTTTGTGTATCATAGTGTCTTCTTAATGAAAAAAAAATTCTTCCATCAACTCTTCTCTGTCAGACTGTGAGTTCTTTATTGGAAACAGTGAAGGCCTTTCCTTTAAGATCAGGCAGACAAGGATGACCACTCTTAGCATTTCTATTAGAGTGCTAGAAGTCCTGGCCAGAAAAATTAGGCATGAAAAAGGAATAAAAGGCATCTGAATTGAAAAGGAAGAAGCAAAATAGTATCTGTTTGCAGATGACATGGTTTTATATATAGAAAACTTAGCAGGGGTACCTGGGTGGCTCAATGGGTTAAGTGTTGGACTTCAGCTCAGGTCATGATCTTGCAGTTGGTGGGTTCGAGCCCTTCATCGGGCTCTGTGCTAACAGTGCAGAACCTGCTTGGGGTTCTCTCTCTCTCTCTCCCTCTCTCTCTGCCCCTCTCCTGCTTGCACTTTGCTCATCTTTCAAAATCAATAGATTAAAAAAAAAAAAAGAAAGAAACCCCACCAATATACTGTTAGAACTAATCAATGAATTCAGTAAAGTCAACACACAAAAAATCATTGGTATCTCTATACACAAACAATGAACTTTTCAAAAAGGAAATGTAGTAAACAATTTCATTTAAAATAGCATAAAAAAGAGTAAAAAACTTAGGAATAAGCCTAAGATGGTGAAAGGCTGTATACTGACAACTGCAAAACATTAGAGGAAACACAAATGCATGAAAAGACATCCCATATTCATAGATTGGAAGACTTAATAATTGCTAAGATGTCCATACACTGAAATTGTTATACAGACTCAATGCTGTCCTGATCAAAATCCCAATGGCATTTTGTTTTCCTGAAATAGGAAAAAATCCTAAAATTCATATGGAAACATAAGAGACCCAGAATAGCCAAAGGGATTGTAAGAAAGAACAAAACTGGAAACATCATATTTCTTGGTTTCAAAATATATTAGAGAGCTGCAATAATTAAAATAGTGTAGCACTGCCATAAAGACAGACATTTAGGGGCGCCTGGGTGGCGCAGTCGGTTAAGCGTCCGACTTCAGCCAGGTCACGATCTCGCGGTCTGTGAGTTCGAGCCCCGCGTCAGGCTCTGGGCTGATGGCTCGGAGCCTGGAGACTGTTTCCGATTCTGTGTCTCCCTCTCTCTCTGCCCCTCCCCCGTTCATGCTCTGTCTCTCTCTGTCCCAAAAATAAAAATAAAATAAAATAAAAAAAAAGACAGACATTTAGACCAAAGAATAGAAAAGCAAGCCCAGAAATAAATCCATACATCTACAGTCAACTGATCTTTGACAGGGTAGCTAGAATACACAACGGGGAGAGGGTAGTCTTCAATAAAATGATGTTGGAATGAATGGATGCATTCACATGCTGCACGATAAAATTGTACCCTTATTTCACAGTATATGCAAAAGTTAACCCCAAGTGGATTAAAGACATAAAGGTAGTGCCTGAAACTGTAAAACTCCTGAAAGTAAACCTAGGGAAATGGTCTTGACATTGGTCTTGGCAGTTGTGTTTATAATTGGCAGGGAAATGCAAATCAAAAGGACAACGAGATACCACTTCACAACTGTTAGATGACTGTTCTCAAGAGACAGCAAGGGTTAGCAAGGGTGCAGAAAATGTGGAACCCTTCTACACTGCTAGTGGCAATGTAAAATGGTGCAGCTACTATGGAAGCCAACATGGAGATTGTTCAAAAAATTAAAACAAAATTACAGTATAATCCAGTAATCCAAAAGAGGTGAACTCAGGATCGCAGAGAGATAGCGACACTTCTGTCTTCATTACAGCATTATTCACAGTGACTCAGATGTGGAAATAGCCCAATTGTCTATCAACAGATGAACAGATAAAGGAAATGTGATACGTACATACAATGGAACATTATTCACTCTTCTAAAAGAGGAAACTCCTACCATTTCCAGCAATATGGATGAATCTGAAGGACATTGTGCTAAGTAAAATAAGCCACTGACAGATGGGCAAATACTACATGATTTCATTTATGAGATATCTAAAATACTCAAATTAACAGAAACAGAAAATGGAATGGTGGTTGCCAAGGGCTGGAGGAGGGAGAAAGGGGAATTGCTGTTCAGTGGACATAAAGTTTCAGTTGTGCAAACTGTGTAAGTCTAGAGATTTGCTGTACAATATAGTGCATAGAGTTTACAATATTGTACTGTATAATTGAATATATATATATTTTTACTGTATGGGCTGCTGAAGCGAGCACTGCACTTGAATATTTTTAAGATGGTCGATATCCTGCTGTGTTCCTACTACAAAAAACAAACAAAAAAACTAAAGATAACAACAACAACAAAAAGCATAAAAAGAAGCAAAGAAAACTTTTGGAGGTGATGGATATGTTTATTACCTTAATGTGGTGATAGTGGTATGTGTGTGTCCCAAGTCATCAGATTGTATGCATTAAACATGTGTATTTGGGGAGCACCTGGGTGGCTCAATAGGTTAAGTGTCCAACTCTTGAATTTGGCTCTGGTTATGATCTCATGGTTCATGAATTTGAGCCCCATGTCAGGCTCAATGCTGACAGCACAGAGCCTGCTTGGTATTCTCTCTTTTCTTCTCTCTCTGCCCCTTCTCCCCTCTCCCTCTGTCTCTGTCTCTCTCTCTCTCTTTCTCTAAATAAATAAGTAAACTATAAAATGTACACTTTCGTATATCAATTATAACTCAATGAAGCTGTTAAAATCATTGAGAAAAAAGATCATGCATCAAGACGAAGTTGCTTTTGGTCCACCCACTTTATTCTACATTCTAAATTTCTCTCTTCAAAAATCAGTTCCTGAGATCACTGACTGTGTGCTGTGAAGAAACTAAAGATTTAAATTCTTCATTCTGATATGGAAGTTGAAATCTTTTTGCTTAAAATTAATAAATTTTATCACTTGCATACTTTGACATTGTTTAGATATACCTTATTTTAAATTTACTTTAGTAAGTAATGAGTTGAAAATTAACCATCACATAAGGTGGTCATATTGATGTGAGTGAATTCTGCAACACAAGGAGGCATATATTTGCTAAAACAAACCTTTAAATGTACTTGTAAGATACCACCAAGTCTGAAATGGGGTAGCGTATTTTTTCTGTTACGAATGCAATTACTTTTTTGGCCTGTCTACTTGAGAAGAGCTTTAAGTGTATATTTTTAGTTCTGCATTTTTGTATTTCTTGGAATGTATAAACTCTGGGTTTTAAATGAAAAACGATGGTGCCCTGAGTTTTGTTAACCTTCCATAGTGGATCGCTGGCTTTCCTTTCTGCATTTGCGGTGGAAAGGCATAATACAGTGATACATGCCATTGGGTTTTTTAATTAAAATGGAAAATTAAGCTTGTAGTGAATTTAAGGGTTGAAGAAAGGTCCAGTATTCTCAAAGAAAATATAATGGTAGTGTAACTTCCTTTTATGGGGTACCTAATACAATTCCTAGATATGGACCAAAAATAGAGTATATTTCAGGTGTTAAAAATACCTATTCTACATGTTTATTTTAATATTGCTGAGTAGAATGCAACTGATATTTTTTGAATATTCTATGTCAGGAACCATATTATTTTCATTAACCACATAGAGAAAATAATTCAGAGTAGGTTAAAGTGATCAGTTTACAGAACAAAGGTTAGTTTGACTATAGAGTATAAGGTTTTTATTTATTTAATATTGTGATTACTTTATAATTATGTAATAAAAAATATAAAAATAATTTTAATATTTTATTTATTTCCTTTTATCTATTTTCAGTGTATATTTCTATAACTTCCACCATATCCAGATATTAAAATTTTCTGTTACCCCAAAAAAGTTCTTTCATGTCCATTTACAGGAAACTTCCTTCCAACTCTAGGTCCAGGTAACCACTGACTGCTTTCTGAATTTTCCAGAAGACCTAAGCTACAAGGAAATGTCTTCTCTTGTTTTTGCCTGTTCTTGAATTTAATATAAATAAAATTCCACAGCATGTATTCTTTGGTGCCTGACTTCTCTCTTAGCATAATGATTTAAGATTCCTTTGGAGAAATAAAGAAACTGATTCCATTTACAATTGCACCAAGAAGCATAAAATACCTAGGAATAAACCTAACCAAAGTTGTAAATGATTTTATGCTGAAAACTATAGAAAGCTTATCAACTAAATTGAGGAAGACACAAAGAAATGGAAAAACATTCCATTCTCATGGATTGGAAGAATAAATATTGTTAAAATGTCAATACTACCCAAAGCTATCTACACATTCAATGCAATCCCAATCAAAATTGCACCAGAATTCTTCTTGAAGCTAGAACAAGCAATCCTAAAATTTGTACAGAACCGCAAAAGACCCCGAATAGCCAAGGTAATTTTGAAGAAGACGACCAAAGCGGGAAATTTTGAAGAAGACCAAAGCAGGAGGCATCACAATCCCAGAGTTTAGCCTCTACTCCAAAGCTGTAATCAAGACAGTATGGTATTGGCACAAAAACAGACACATAGACCAGTGGAATAGAGAACCTAGAATTGGACCCACAAATGTGTGGCCAATTAATCTTGGACATAGCAAGAAAGAGTATCCAGTGGAAAAAGGCAGTCTCTTGAGCAAATGGTGCTGGGAGAACTGGACAGCAGCATGTAGAAGAATGAAACTAGACCACTTTCTTACATCGTACACAAAAATAAACTCAAAATGGATGAAAGACCTAAATGTGATACAGGAAACCATCAAAACCCTAGAGGAGAAAGCAGTCAACAACCTCTTTGACCTCAGCTGCAGCAATTTCTTACTTGTCACATCTCCAAAGGCAACGGAATTAAAAGCAAAAGTGAACTATTGGGACCTCATCAAGATAAAAAGGTTCTGCACTACAAAGAAAACAGTCAACAAAACTAAAAGGCACCGATGGAGTGGGAAAAGATATTTGTAAATGACATATTTGATAAAGGGCTGGTATCCAAAATCTATAAAGAACTCACCAAACTCCACACTCGAAAAATAAATAATCCAGTGAAGAAATGGGCAGAAGACGTGAATAGACACTTCTCTAAAGAAGACATCCGGATGGCTAACAGGCACATGAAAAGATGCTCAACGTCGCTCCTCATCAGGGAAATACAAATCAAAACCACACTCAGATATCAACTCACGCCAGTCAGAGTGGCTAAAATGAACAAATCAGGAGGCCATAGATGCTGGAGAGGATGTGGAGAAACGGGAACCCTCTTGCACTGTTGGTGAGAATGCAAACTGGTACAGCTGCTCTGGAAAACAGTGTGGAGGTTCCTCATAAAATTAAAAATAGAACTACCCTGTGACCCAGCAATTGCACTGATAGCAACTTATCCAAGGGATACAGGAGTGCTGGAGCATAGGGGCACTTGTACCCTAATGTTTATAGCAGCACTGTCAACAATAGCCAAATCATGGAAAGGGCCTAAATGTCCATCAACTGACAAATGGATAAAGAAGATGTGGTTTATATATACAATGGAATACTACTTGGCTTGAGAAAGCATGAAATCATGCTATTTGCAGCAATGTGGATGGAACTGGAGGGTATTATGCTAAGTGAAATAAGTCAGTCAGAGAAATACAGATACCATATGTTTTCACTCTTATCTGGATCCTGAGAAACTTAACAGAAGACCATGGGGGAGGGGAAGGGGAAAAAAAGTTACAGAGAGCAAAAGAGGCAAACCATAAGAGACTCTTAAACACTGAGAACAAACTGAGAGTTGATGAGGGGTGGCGGAGAGGGGAAAGTGAGTGATAAGCATTGAGGAGGGCACTTGTTGGGATGAGCACTGGGTGTTGTATAGAAGCCAATTTGACAATAAATCATATTAAATAAATAAAAATAAAGCTGAATCCATTAAAATTTGAAAAAAAAAGATTATTTTGTGTGTATCACATTAGTTCATTTTTATTGCTGAGTTATATTCCATTGAATGGCTATTATCACAGTTTCTTCCTCAGTTCGCCTGTCAGTGGCCATTAGATTGTTTACCAATTCTGGCTATAATGAGTAAAGCTGCTGTCAAAAGTTTTGCACAAATGTTTGTGTGCACATGCAGTTTTTAATCCTTTTGATTGAATACTTGGGAGGGGAATGGCTGGATGGTATGGGAAGTATAAGCTTAACTCTTGGGAAGGCTGCCAACCTTTTCCAAAGTGATTGTATTGTTTTACATTTCCAGCAGCAAGGCATGAAAGCAATAGCTCCTCTACATTCTCACCAAAATTTGGAAAGAGCCCTTTCATTTCTAACCAGTCAAGAGGATCTTATTTAATTTGTATTTCATATAATTTCCTAATCTAATGATATTGAGCATCATTTCATGTACTTACTCATCATTCGTCATTTGTATATCTATTCTTGTGAAATGTACATTCAAATTTTACCAAATTATATTGTGCTATTTCTCCTAATAACGAGTTGTAAGAGGTTTTAATATATTCTGGGTACAAGTTCTTTGTTAAATAAATGTCCCGAGAATACTGGGAATTATCCTCTAGGCGGTGAATTGTTTTTATTCTTGTTTTTCATTGTAGTAGTGGCTTTTAAACACCACAAGATTTTAATTTTGATGAGGCAGGATTTTTCAATATTTTAATAGTTGTGCTTTTTTTCTGTTCTAAGAAGTCATTGTCTAACCCAAATGTTTCTTCTATGTTTCTGAGACGGCGATCCATTTCAAGTGAAATTTTTTGTGTATAGGTTAAAGAAGTGTCAAGTTTCCCTTATTCTCCATACAGATATTTAATTTTTCCAGCATAGTTTGTTGAAAAGACTCTTCATTCTCCATTGATTTACCTTGGAATGTTTGTTGAAATTCAATTTTTTACCCACATGTAGGTCAACTTTCAGACTTTCTATTCCGTTCTATTGATCCTTCTCACTACCCTCATACCAAAAACACACACTCTTGATTTTTATATCTAGATTATTTACATTGGTTACTTACCATGGAAATGGAAATGTATTCCATTTTTTCTTATATTCCATTATACCCATTTCTAGGTTATTTACAGTACATTTCCTTAATTTATTTTTATTTTTATTTTTTAATTTTTTTTAACGTTTATTTATTTTTGAGACAGGGAGAGACAGCATGAACGGGGGAGGGTCAGAGAGAGAGAGGGAGACACAGAATCTGAAACAGGCTCCAGGCTCTGAGCTGTCAGCACAGAGCCCGACGCAGGGCTCGAACTCACGAACCACGAGATCATGACCTGAGCCAAAGTCAGATGCTTAACCGACTGAGCCACCCAGGTGCCCCTCCTCAATTTATTTTTAGAAACAATATCTTTTTTAACTTTTTATTTTAATTCCAGTTGGTTAACATACAGTGTTATATTAGTTTCAGCCGGATAGTATAGTGATTCAACACTTACACACATTATCCCATGCTCATCATGACAAGTACACTCCTTAATCCCCATCACCTTTTTAACCCCTCCCCCATCCCTTCCTCATTTCCTTAAAACTTAAAATTAGCTTTTTACATTCTCAGAAAAACCTGATAATAATTTGGGATTATACTGAATCCATATGTCAATTAAAGGAGAATTAGCATCTTAATATTATCAAGTTTTCTAATATATTTTAAATTTTGGATACTTTCGTAAAGTGTGTTTTTTATTTTATCTTCCAACCTCTGGTTGTTGTTATATTGAGATTCATTTAACTTTTGGATGCTGCTCTTGTACCCTACACCCTTGTAAAAATCACTTACTTGTCATAGTAGCTTTTTTGTAGATTTTGTTAGGGTTTCCAAATACATGATGATGTGAGCTACGAGTGAAGATATTTTAGAACTTTTTTTCAATCTTCATGCCTTTTATTTCTTTTTATTTCTTTAGTGCACTGTTTAGGATTTCCATTGCAATGTGTAATAGAGGTGTTGAGAATGAATATCCTTTGCCTTTTTCTGATCTTAAGGGGAAAACATTCAATTTTCACCATTGGTTTTTTTCATAGATATCCTTTATCAAATTGAGGAACTTTTCTTAATTTTTCATGTATTTAAAAAATATGTATTTATTCTGAGAGAGAGTGAGAGCATGTGTGTGCATATGAGCTGGGGAGGGGCAGAGAGAGTGGTGGGGAGAGAGAATCCTAGGCAGGCTCCATACTCTCAACACAGAGCCCAATGTGGGGCTGTCTCACCCCTGTGAGATCATGACCTGAGCAGAAATCAAGAGTCTGAAGCTTAACCAACTGAGCTGCCCTGATGCCCCAAAGAACTTTGTTTATATTATTAGTGTCTACTTCCTTTCTGTCCTATTCTAGGGAATACAATGTTTCTTGCCATTCCTAGTATCTATTCCTAGAATAAACACTTATCTGTAGTTTGCTCTCTTATATGTTTGTATATTTTTGATTTTAGGTTAATGTTGTTCTCCCAAAATGAATTGTGAGCTATTTTTTATACTCCAATATTTTCTGAGACTTTTAAAATTATTTCTTCCTTAAACAGTTGATAGAATTCACCAGGGAAGCCTGTGGATACTGTTATAATTGTACTCTGCGAATGTTGATATTTGTGTTCTCATTACCATTCAGTCCAATACATCTACTAATTTTCTTCCGTGACTACTTAGACTCGGTGCATTATTTAAAAGGTATGACTCAGTTTGCAAATATCTGAGCATTTTCTATATTTATAATTTCTACTTTAATTCATTTTGAATTTATTAGGGCATTTAAAGGCCTAACAAGTGGCCTATCTCCAGGACTATTCCATGTAAACCTGAAAAGAATGTATATTATATACATTCTGCTGTGGTATGGTGGGGTGTTTTATCAATGTCAGCCAGATCAAGTTTTTTTGTTTGTTTTGTATTTGATTTCATCTGCAGAGTTAGTTGTATATCTTTTTGAAAAAAAAAAAACATTTTAGTGGTGTTATTAGGACTTATAATATGAATCTTTAACTTACCACACTCTACTTTCAAACAGTATTATACCACTGCACATATAATTTTAGAAGCTTATAGTAACATAGTCTCAGTTTTTCCATTATTTATTTGAGTTTTGCAGTATTAGTTTTATCTCTACATAAGCACATTGTGAGGTTCTTTGTTTGTTTGTTTTTGCTTTGCCAATGATCTTCTAAAGATATTTTAAAATGAGGATTTTTTTCGTAATATCCACATATATTCTCATCATCTTGTTTCTTTCCAGTCCTTTGTGTAGAATGAAGTACTCTATGGCATCAACTTTTCTCCTCACAGAGAACTTTAGTATCAGGTACCCCTTCCATTCCCCATTGATCCCTCTTTTATTTATTTCCAAACTGCCATTGAGTATGAAACAATTTGAATTGTTATTTGGTAGATGAAATTATGTGGGAGTACTGACACGTATCTACATTCATTTAATAGTAGCTTACTAGTTTTCTGAATGCCAAGGCTTTTTATATATATATGTTTCGGTTTATAACTTGAGAACATACTGAAAGGCAAGTTGTGTTATCCTGTGGTTGTGATTCTAGATATCCATTTACGATATGGTGTAAAATATTACATGAAATCTTTCTGGGGAAAATAAACCTTTATTGAATGTACCTTGAGAGGGTTGGAAAGACTTAAAGAACAGACTTTAAAAAAAATTCTGAGGGCCGCCTGGGTGGCTCATTTGGTTAAGCGTCCAACTTCAGCTCAGGTCATGATCTTGCGGTCCGTGGGTTCGAGCCCTGCGTCGGGCTCTGTGCTGATGGCTCAGAGCCTAGAGCTTGTTTCAGATTCTGTGTCTCCTTCTTTCTCTGACCCTCCCCTGTTCATGCTCTCTCTCTGTCTCAAAATAAATAAATTTTAAAAATAATTTTAAAAAAATCTCGGAGATAAGTATGTTGAAGAGATATGTTTCTTCCATTTTGATATCTAGTAATGCTCAGGTCATTTTTTTTTTGTGATGCAGATTTGAATTTAATTAGTAAGGTTGTCAATTTATGAAATAATCTCAGTATTGGTTTTAATTTCTCTTTTCCTGTTTGTGTCCTTTGGTTTTCACTTAGGAAAAATCATAAGAGAGCCTCAGTTCTCAATAGGAACATATTGATACACAATTGCTTCATATTGAAATAATCATTTTTGATGAATTTGTGGTAACTTTCTATGGGAGAGAAAATATAAGGACTATAAGCCTTATATAGTAGATAGAGATTTAATGACAGCAAAAAAAAAAAAAAAACATGTCTGAGAATTCCTGAGCTGGTCTTTAAATAACCTCAGTTTATTTTATTTGTTTAGTAATAAAGAACTGTTAAGAAAAAAAAAAAGAAAGAAAGAAAAAGGTAGTTTATGTTATCTTTCTAAATTTCAGTATTTTAATAAATAGATGATACTGACTTTTAGAGACATATAAATGGGAGGTCAGGAGGCTAAATAATTTGCCTAATAAATGGAAGCATGCATATTCGAATTCACTTCTTTCCTTTCCATGCATAGCACAGTAATAAACATTTATCATTTAATATTCAGTTTTTCCGTTGAATTTTTCTCTTCCTTTCTGTTTTACTCCGTCTCTCTATGTGTCTGTCTCCCTTTCCCTGTTTCCTCTCTCTTTGTTTCCATGCACTGATAGTAACGGTCGATGAGCAGAATCAATGATTTATCAGCTTGAAAACTCTGGAATCTTCCTTCCTTCCTTTCCATCTCACTCATCCCGCGACCGTTTTGTTAGGAAATCCCAGTAGCTCTTACTTCACAATATCTTATGTTCTAACTATTTGTCTCCTCTTCTACAACAGTTCTCTCACTGGTCTGAGCCCCCATTGGTCTTTCCCCAGGTCACTGCAACAGCCTCTTGCTCGTCCCTGCTTCAGCATCCTACTTTCAAGATAGTCACTGGGAAACGTCAGATAGGTCATGTCAGTATTACTGGTTCCTGTTGTATCAGAGTAAAAGCCACGTTCCTTACAAAGGCCCCAGTGCCCTTTGTCCTATCTGACTCACTTCTCTAGCTTCATCTCTAGCCTCTTCTCGTTTATTGTCTCCAGGCTTAAGGACCCTCTTTATCTTCCTAGAGCCTGTTAGCTTTACTTTTGCCTCAGACATCTATACTAGCTGTTACTTCTCCTTGGTATGTTCTTCTCCCAGTTATCTGTAGGGATATTGACCTCACCCCTTGTAGAGTTTACTTAAATGTCTTTTTTCAACTAGGCCTACCCTGGCCACTGTATTTAAAATTGCATTCCATCTTGCCAACATTCCCTGTCCTGTTTCATTTCCATAGTACGTATGGCTTTCTAATATACTATATAATTTAATTTTTGACTCTTTTTTTTAAATCCCTCTATGCCCCCCTCATGACAGAATACATAACCTCCAAAAGGGGAGAGAACTTTTTCCATTGTGGAGTGATCTCTCCACTATTGAGGAAAGACTTGGACACAACACATACTCAAGTGATAAATGGACAAAGAAGCACTGTAGTGGCAAAGGCTGTGGAGCTTGGCGTTGCTAAGGGGACCGTGTGGAATGGAGGATGGGGACAGGGACAGGGCAGAGTGGGAATATCAAGGTTTAGGTTTCTGTTTTTACTTTTTTTAATTGAAAACTAATTGGCATACCCTATTGTATTAGTTGTAGGCATACAGCATAGTGATTCAGCATTTATATACATTATGAGTTGGTCACTACAATAAGGCTGGCTATCATTTGTCACCCTACACAGTTGTTACGATGTTGTTGATTGTATTTCCTATGCTGGGAAAGGCTTAGGTTGAAATCCTGAAATGGGTGGTGTCGTTCCAAAACATGTCTGTGTAACTTAGGTCAGAGGGAATGAGACTATTGCTGCTGGAATGCGTAGGTTCTCACAGGTCCACAAAATCATCGCGATTTGGAGAGGTGACTTCCTGTTTAGATGATGAGTTAAATATTAGGTCTACAAGGAGTACTAAGTTGTTTCTGACCTTTATCGAACCAGCAGAAGGAAGGAGTGAAATCCTGAAAAATCTGTTTAGCTTGGATTATGTCTGGCAACACATCTTATTTCCTGGAAGTTGTACTCCAAAAAAAAAAGAAGAAGAGGAAGAGGGAGAAGGAGAAGAAAGGAGGAGGAGGAGGAGGAGGAGGAGGAGGAGGAGGAGGAGACCACACTTTCTTTTTAGGATCCAGGAAGAAGTATTTTGTAACTTTAGTACTTTTGAGTGATAAGGTCATTGGAACACCCGCGCTCTTCTGACAACCTAATAGATTTTGTCCAGGGTGAAAGTCATATAAAAATAAAAACAATTTATTCCTACTATCACAAGATGAAGTTTAAGAGAATCATCTGGGGTCAAGAGGTCAAGACTGTGTTCTGGAGGCAAATTGATACTACTTTATGTTCCTGAGGGATAGCTATTCAAGTAAGCAAAAATATCAGCTAGAGAATAAACCACAGGAAGAAAAGCCTGGTAAGTTTCATTTTCTAATTCAAAATATGCCCTTTTAGAAAAGAAGTGTTTAGTGAAAATATATTCAGTTGAATTGGCTCAAAAATGACCACTTTATTTTAAAAAAAAATTTTTTTTTCAACATTTATTTATTTTTGGGACAGACAGAGACAGAGCATGAACGGGGGAGGGGCAGAGAGAGAGGGAGACACAGAATCGGAAACAGGCTCCAGGCTCTGAGCCATCAGCCCAGAGCCTGACGCGGGGCTCGAACTCACGGACCGCGAGATCGTGACCTGGCTGAAGTCGGACGCTTAACCGACTGCGCCACCCAGGCGCCCCAAAAATGACCACTTTAAACCATGGCCCTTAAACCTCCTACAAATACCATTTTTTCCCCCTTATTGAAGCTGGTACTAAACCTGTCTTCAACAATGAAAAACTGAGAGACTCTCTTTGTAATTAAAATGCCCTCAGAAAAATGTAGTGCAAGTTACTCAAATTGCATTTTCTGTTGCCTTTATTATAAGTCATTTACAAAGCTGACAAAACATTGATCTCATTTACTATGAACAGTGGCAACATTTAGATGCTTATTATTTCAGTAATTTGCATATATTAGTAGGAATCAATTTTTGAACTTACAAATGGAAAATATTTTCTCCTTTACCTTAACTTCTAATTTTCCACAACCTAAGACAACTCAGAAGTGAAATAGCCCCACCATTCCTTCTTAATTTGATAGCATTTCCAAGACATAAATGTATAAAATTCTTTCAACCTGTTTTGCTTGACTATGCACATTTTTTTTCAACTGTAGCTTTTGAACTTCCACATGTACTTGTTCCTAAAGTTGATCTTAAAATTGTCTGAAAAGCAACCCTGCTCAAAATAATTCTTCTCACATTTTACAGCAGATAATGTATATCCTTAATCTAACTCTCCCAAGTCCTACCAATGGACACTGCCCTGGTGTTTTAAAATCTAAAGAATGCCAAAATAAGGAAATACTTTTTTAAACCTATTCTTTACTGTCATATATATTTCTGCAAAGTGTGAAGTCTGGCTTTAAACACAGGGTTTTGGAGGGGCACCTGGGGGGGCTCAGTCGGTTAGGCATTTGACTTCGGCTCAGGTCATGATCTCAAGGTTCCTGGGTTTGAGCCCTGCATTGGGCTCTGTGATGACAGCTCGGAGCCTGGAGCCTATTTGGGAGTCTGTGTTTCCCTCTCTCTCTGCCATTCTCTCACTCACTCGGTCCGTCTCTCCGAAATAAATAAATGTTAAAAATACAGGGTTTTGGAACATGTAGGGTATGTCTGAATTCAGATTTATGGTAGAGTGGGAGTGACAGAGGTCATGATAATTTTCAGTTAGCAGCTCTGCCTTTTTCATTCCTTGATAGAAATGTCAAACAATGCCTAGCTTTGGAGCAAAACAAGATGATGGTAAGAAGTGGTAAATGCTTTTGTAGCAACATAGATGGAACTGGAGAGTGTTATGCTAAGTGAAATAAGTCATACAGAGAAGCACAGATTCCATATGTTTTCACTCCTATGTGGATCCTGAGAAACTTAACAGAAGACCGTGGGGGAGGGGAAGGAAAAAAAAATGGTTAGAGAGAGCAGGAGCCAAAACATAAGAGACTCCTGAAAACTGAGAACAAACTGAGGGTTTATGGGGGGTGGGAGGGAGAGGTGAGTGGGTGATGGGTATCGAGGAGGGCACTTGTTGGGATGAGCACTGAGTGTTGTATGGAAACCAATTTGACAATAAATTTCATAATTAAAAAATAAATAAACAAATAAAACACAGCTCAGGGGAAAAAAAAGTGGTAAATGCTAAAAACATCCCTTTACATGTATTTAAATATAACTAATCCTTACATGTTCTCAGTATTCATTCCTAAACATTCATTCACATATTGGTGATACTAACTCTTTCAAATATAACTGGAATCATTTTGGAAATAACAAATTTTTCATAGCCCATAGGTTAACACAGGAAGGCAACCTTTTTTTGTAATTTCTTTGGGAATCTGTGTGTGTTATAAGGTAGCTAAGAAATATTTTGTTAATCATGTGATAAAATATTGATGCAAATTTAATCAGTTATATTATCTCATTAATTATTTAGTATTTTCTAATTCCTGTTAACAAAACTCAAAATTTATGCTAGCTGCCAGACTACTTGGTTTTTAGTTACACATATCTTTCTCTTTCATTAAATAAAGAAGCAACATTTCTTTATGAGATATGAAAACAAATGCATTTAGTTTTGGTTTTTGTTCTTGGTTCTCATTTAAGTTATCCCCAAGGGTAAGTAACAGTTCCAAACACACATGCAGTGACATCTCATTATGATATTAGTTTGTATTTCTATTATAAGTAATACTTTTGAACAACATTCTCTATGTTTTTTTGTTGTTTTGTTGTGTTTTTTTTGTGTGTTTTGTTTTTTGTTTTTTTTTTTTTTGGTTATTTGGATATCCTCTTTTACAAAGTGCTTATTCAGTATCTTTCCTATTTTTCAATTGAGTTTTTTTATTGGTTTGTAGAAATGCTTTATATATTCTGGATATAAGTTCTTGATTAGATATCTGTAGTGAATATTTTTTCCAAACTGTACCTTACCGTTTCACTCTCTTAACAGAATTTTTACTAAATTAAAATACTAAATTTTTACTAAGGTCCAATTCTTTTTTTTTCTTTTCCGTTAGTGTTTTTTAGTATCCTCTCAAAGATAGATTTGCATTACCTAAAGTAAAGGTAATACAGAGAATATGTATTATTTTCACTTTCACATTTAGGTCTGGGATCCATTGTGAACTAATTTTATACACGGTCTGAGAAAGGAGTCAGGGTTTTTTTTCTTTGATTTTTCCATTGTCTCATATCATTTATTGAAAGTACCATCCTTTGCCAAGTGAAATTTGCTTGTTCCTTTTCTGTTACTCAAGTGGCTGTGCATATGTGAGTCTGCTGCTGACCTTCCTCTTCCGCACCAGTATTGGAAAAATACTGAACGATGAAAAAGTAGGTTTGACTAAAATGTACATCACTTACCTTTAGACTTTTATTCATGCCGCAAACAGAATGTTAAAGTTTTATTTTCCTGGATTTAGTCAAAGAAGACTCATCAGTAATATTTTCCAAATCTAGCTTTGTGCTTATCTCATTTTTGATTTTGGCTCTTACTTGAGATAAATGAAAGTAACTTGTCTGATGGATATAAACTGGATCAGTCGATACGGATATACTTCCCAAATATTTAAACTTAAAATAATGTTGTGAGTTTTACTGTACAGGCTTTCAGTTTTCCAATATTTTTTTTTCAATTACTCTAATGTTCTGGGAAAAAACACTAAAGACACACATAAAAGCATGTATATGGGGCTCACATTTTTTCTTTTGCCTCAGTCTCCAGTATGTCATGGCACCACATTTTTGAATTCTTTCTTTCTTAATTTTTTTTTTATTAGATTCATCACAAGATACTTTTTGCGTTACTCATGATTTAAAAAAATCTTTGTGTTAAAACATGCTTATCTTGATTTGGCATCCCCTTCAATTTTGCATCTGAGGCAATGCCTATCCAGGCTCCGACTTTAACGTTGTACTTTTCCTTTCTTGAAGTTCATTGTGACTTTTTTTTTTTTTCAGATCCTCCATATCGCTAACAGTTTTAAATAAACTTCTTGTTATAGAGTACTTTTAGATTTACAAAAAATTTGTGAAGATCGTACAGAGAGTTCCCATACACTCCATTCCCAGGTTCCCTGCCACTAATACTTCTGTGACTATGGCACATTGTCATAATCAATAAACCAGTATTGATAGCTTATTTATGCTGGATGTCCATACTTTATTAAGGTGTCCCTGCTTTTTACCTAACCACTTTTATCTGGCCCAGGATTCCATCCAGGTTATCACATTACATTTAGCTGTCTTCTGTCAAGCTCCTCTTGACTGTGGCAGTTTCTCAGACATCCCTTATTTTTGGTGAGTGACATTGTTTAGTCAAGTTTACAGACTGTCCTTCAGTTGATGTTTGATGTTTTTCTCACAGCTAGAGTAGGGTTTTTGGAAGGACGGCCAATAGGGACAAGTGCCATTTTTAACGCACACTATTAAGAGCACATGCTATTAACCTGCCATATTAGTGCTGTTGTTAACCTCAGTCACCTGGCTGAGGTAATGTCTGTCAGATTTCTCCCCTGCAAAGTCCCTTGTTTTGCCTTGTTTTTACATTGTACTCTTGGGAAGGGAATTACTATATGGAGCCCACATTTCAGGAAGAAATGGAGAATTGTGCTCTTGCCCTTGAAAATAGAGTTATTTACATAAATTATTGGGAATTCTGAACAGAAGTCTTGCCTTTAGTGTCCTGTTTATTTATGGAATCACTTACTTATATAAGTACGGACTCATGGGTATTTATTTTATACTTTGGGTTATAATCCATTACTACTTATTTATTTTGTTGCTCAAATTGTTTTAGCTTTAACCAATGGGAACTCTTGAAGTTAGCTCTTGTGTCGCGACATTTCCTATCATCGTGGGGTTCTGCTTTGTTTTGTTGGTAATATTCTTACCTTCTAGCACTACAAGATGCCCCATGTTTGTGTATTCCTTGCCTGAACTCTAGTGTCAGACATTTCTCCAAAGAGTTCTGTTTCCTCTTAAAGAAAAAAATTATTAGAAACAAAGATGTAGGCATTAAATGTTTTTGCCACTACTGGAGTGCCATTGCTTTTAGGGCTCTCAGATGACAGAGCACTGAAATTTATGTGTGTGTATTAGCTCGTGTATGTACACAAATATATCAGTATTTCTGTATGCATCCATCTGAATGTACGTTAAGCTAACCATGAGTTACTATTGAGTTGTCTCACTCTGGCCATTTGCCACATGGATGTTCTGGCCTCCCCCTTTTGCTTATGTATAAATTTGCGCTCCAGCAGTGAGAAATCTGGCTCTCGTCATCCCCCATTCATATACCAAGTCATATAGTTCCAGCATACATCCATGACAGTTTCAAAGTTTTTAACCTCTGCTCCCATTACAATTTTATGGGCTACAGTAGAGTGCTTGTATACAGTCTCCTTTACCTTTAGTCTTAGTCTCAGCTCATTTTGTAATTTACTTTCGTCAGAATCTTTTTCCTATGCCCTATCAGTTAGGTTATTCTATACCAGCGTCGGGGACCCCTTACCTCCTAAATACATTTCAAATTTTTTCCTATGTTAAATTTCATTCTTCTCGTTGTGAATTTTTAAGGGTTTTCACAGATACAAGGTGTCATGGGTTCACTGTTACTGTCTCACACAGAATAGTTTCACCAGCCTAAACATCCACCGTGGTTCACATTTTCATCTTTCTCTCCATCTCCCTAAACACCTGCAACCACGGATCTTATTGCTGTCTCTTTGGTTTTTCCCTGTCCAGAATGTCATACGCTTGGAATCAGGCAGTATGCAACACGTGTGCTATATTTCAGTCTGGGTCTGGTGCTCGCTCCATCTCCTTGGGGAAATTTTTTTCCTCTGCTTTTGCCATAGTTTGTAATTTTTCTCTTGGAAGGCAGATATGTTATATTAGATAATAGGTAAATAGGCCTTTGGTTTGGGGATTTGTGTTAATATGGCTAAGAGTAGGGCTATGATTAATATTTGTTGTAGTTATAGGTTCCAGAGACCTTGATTCCCGTAGTGTCCTTGTTCTATCTCCCCTCTTGACTTTGGGTTCTCTTATGTATTCCCCATCAGAGAGTCTGGGTCTTACAGGCTGTTCAGGTATAATCCAATGTCATTGTACCGGGGGCCCTGTTGAGGTGGTGATAAGGTGTGTTTGCAGGGGAGAAGCAATGTACCATCTTCCATTCAAGTTTCAATCTTTTGATGGGCCTGTGTCTTGAGATTCTGATCTTCACAATCGTTTCCTCAGTGCCATAACTCCCCCTCCATTTCCTGCCCTGAATTTTACCCTACTCATTTACTTGACTTCAGTGTTCCCAGTCTATATCCTTGAAGCTCCGATCTGTGTTGATTAGGTTTCCCACTTAGTCCCTGAAGATGCAACTGGAAGACTGGAGAAAGGCTGGAGTGGAGAAAAATTCCCTTCCACTCCCCGACCTGGAGTAAAATTTTGGAGTTGTGCTCTGACAAAGTTCTTACTTTTGGAGAGAAAGCTTTTGTTATAGAGAAGGCTTTAGATGTATTTCACAGTATTTCTCCCCGACCTCCTTCAATAGGAGCCATAGGAGATCTTTCTGTAATCTTCTCAATGAGATTTGGTGAGGTCCTTGGAGAGAAGCCCACAAAAATGTGGGGTGCCCTAGGATTACTCCCATGAAGTTTCTGAGCCTTTTATTAGTGCTCATTCAGCCTCCAGCAATTCATCAAATTGCTATTTAAAGTTTCCCACAAGTTTATAGCTCCAGCAGCTTCTTCTTTACCTATGTAGATCTCAGATGTTTTGTCTCTGGATGTACCTGCCTCTTTAGGTTTCGGGGTGGTGTTTTGTTTTGGGACTTCACTTCTCTGATGTATGCCAGACAGATCATTGATTTTCAACATGTCCCATTTTTTTTTTTCTCATTTTAAGAGTGAGAGTCAATTTCCAAGCTTTATCCATGTTGTATCAGAAATCAGAAGTCCTCTCAATGTACATTTTTGGACTTACAGAAAATAGCTATAACTGCTGTAACATTGTTGTCTGCTAATTCTAACATCTGTGTCCATTATGGATTGGTGTCAGTTGATTAATTTTCCTCTTCATTATGGGGTATATTTTGATTATTTGCAAGCTTCATAATTTTTTTATTGGAGGCCAGATGTTGTGAATCTTATCGATTTTTTTTTTTTCTGGGTATTTGTGTAGTCCTATAAATATTCTCAAGTCTTATTTAGGGATGCAGCTGAGTTACTTGTAAATAGTTTGATCCCTTTGGGTCTTGGTTTTTGGGTGTTTCAGTGTCTATTCTAGACCTAATTATTACCCACTACTGAAGCATAGACACTTCTGTGTATTCTCCCCAATGTGAACTGAATCTTGAGGTTTTCCAGTCTGCCTTGCAGCGATGAGCACTATTCCTAGATTTATGTTAATGTGTATTTCCTTTAATCCTTTCATGTGATTATTTTCCTGACCTATCTAGTTTCCTCATGCACATGACGATCCTTTGAAGATCCCTAGGACTCTGTGTGCACCATTCTCTTCTCTGATTCTTTCCTAAGAGCTGTAACTGCCTTGGTCTTCTGGACTCTCAAGTCCTCTAATCAGGGGGTTTGCTGACCTCCTCATGGGTTTCCTCTCCTTGTGCAACATCCCGAACATTCTCTCAAGACAGTAGCTGGGGCAATAATAGGGCTAACTTCATTTGTTTCCTGTTTCTGCGGGATCCCTGTCTTTGGTTTCCTAATGACCACCATCTCGAAAAGCATTATTTCATGTATTTTGTCTGTTTTTTTTTGGTTGACAGGGGAGTAATTCTTCTCTCTGTTTATCCACCTTGGCCAGAAGTGCAGTATATCTGTAGTCTAGCTGTTGATTTTTTGAAATGTGGCTAGTGCAAACTGAAGTGTGATGTTTTTGTAAAATACATGCTTGGTTCTGAAGGTTAGGACCAAAGAATGATGTAAACTATCTAATATGTATTTTTATAGTGATTACATTTTGAAATAACCGTTTTGGGTTAAATAATACATGTTGTTAAAATTTATTTCACATTATTCTATTAATAATACAGTAAAAGCAGGAAGTGGAAAGAACTTTGGTTGTAATAAAATACATATACTCCAGAGAGTAAGGTATACCATATTGAGATTTAGGGGCAGGCTGCCATGATGAATTTTTTGAGGTTCAATGTTGTGTGCATCCTCGCGCCTTGTGATGGAGTTCTGACAAGAAGACATAGTGAAAAATGCCAATGGTTCATGGATGGGTTAACCTGATAAGTTAGTATAAGTCGAAAGCAGAGTGCTGTTGCATTAAAACGAATGTGGTTCTTATACACAGTACTGAAAGGAAACCCTTTAGCTAAGAGTATCCTTAAATAATACACTTTGTCTTTTACCTGATGTGGAGAGAAAATTGGTCAGACATGAAAAAATATATGGAATCCTTGGCTATGAAAAATGGTGTGACTCATTAGTCAGGAGCCTGGCAGGAAAAAAAAAAAAAAAGACTGAGACATTTGAGATGAAGAGTTTTGTGGAAGGGTAGGCTTAAGGGAGCAGGCTTAAAACTTGTAGATTTTTGTATCCACAGCAATGTCCATGGTACAGCATTCCCTACCCAGATGACCTTGAACAACCAGCTGGATCTGCTGATTTGTCTAAGCTTCCTTATGTACCAGAGATTGTATAAGAAGTCCATGGATGAAGTGGTTACAGTTACGGAATGGAGACTTGGCTTAAGCCCCAGAGCACGAATTCCCTATCACAGGGTCATTCAGTCTTTGCTGTTGCTGCAGAAACTAGCACTGAGCCATGGAGGAGACCAGCCGGTTCTCTGTGGCAAGTAGATTCTCTTGAACCCTTTCTGTCTTAGAAGGGGGAAGTACTTGTACTTTTGTGATTGACATGTATTCTGGGTATGAGTTTGCTTTTCTTGCCTTCAGTACCCTAACTGGCACCACTATCTGAGGGCTTAGACATTCTGAATGTTTCCTTTATTTATCATTATGGGTCCCCACATGACATTGCTTAAGGTCAAGTGACCTACTTTGTAGGGAACGTATGACCATGAGCACATGACCAAATCCATATCTCTCAGGAGTTAAAGACCTGATAAAACTTTGGAATGATCTTTAAAGGTACAGAGGAGGATCCAGCTTAGGCACATATTTGGAAGTAACAGCCAAATAGGCGTCTGATAGGTAGAAACCATGGGCCCAGATACCAAATCATTCCTAGTGACTCATTTGGGGAAATTGTGTTTTATATCCCTGAAAGGTCAGGTTCAGTATGATGAGAAATCTTGGCTCTCAGGATAAAGATGCTTTTGCCAGCAGATGTAATAAAGTTAGTGATGCACCTTCTAGTGAGCACGTGTAAAGAAATGAAGCAAAAAGGCTGTTATATAGTACTAATGATTATAATACAAAATGAAGATTAAAAGCTCATTCAGTTAAAATGTAGCATAAACATGAACAAAGTAGAATCCATTGGAAAATGTAATTTATAAAACTGACTCTAGACTAGACAGAAAATGTAGACTCATTATCACAGAAGAAAAAAGTTTAAATTTTTATGTAAAAAATACTGTGTCTGCTTTCTCTGGTTGCTTTGAAAATAAACAGTGTTGCCTCTTAGTTTATATGGAAGATGTCTTTCCAAGATTGAATCAGATAATTTTGCAGCTCTGAAGTTTTGAGAAAAAAACATATTTAAGTAATAAGAGATAAAATTATTTTATAAAAGCTGATACATTTGCAAAGGAGTAATGAACCATACAATACTTAGATTTTTCTAATCCTTCCTGAATATGTCAGGTTAAATCAAATGCCTCTACCTTTTGGGATGAGCACTGGGTGTTGTATGGAAACCAATCTGACAATAAACTCCGTATATTGAAAAAAAACTAAAAAAAAAATAAATCAAGTGCCTATAAAGGAATGTATGACAAGTGTCATTAATGGTCATTTGATATCCCTCATTGTAACATACTCCTCAGAAATGGAGATAGGGCAGGAATTATGCCTCATAAACAGTCTTTTCACTCTGTTTATATTTTGTAGATATATCCTATAAATAAGGGATTTCTCTCAGTCTTGGATGGTCTATGGAGAAAAAGCTAGTCAGTGGATGACACAATGCAAAATATAAAATTTAAATTTATGATTGGAAAATTTAAATTTATGATTTTCCTCCTCACCCCTCTTGCTCACAGAATTAATAGTAAAATCAATTTACTTAGACTCATTTTAAAAAATACTTAATCTGTAGCTGTGAGTGGTGATGAATGCCAATTAAACTTAGTGTGGTGATCATTTTGTACTATATACACATACTGAATCATTATGCTGTATACCTGAAACTAATATAATTCTCTATGTCAATTATATGTCAAATAATATTCAGTGAAAATTCAATTTGAAATCGATTTAAAGAGAGGTGGTTTTTTTTGTGAAAAAGATGTATGAATTTTAAACTGCTTTTGAAGAAAATGTGTGAAAGTATAAGACTTTAATACTTCTCATATTCAATGGTAAATGTTTTTGATATGTGTAATTTGAGATATCATAAGTCCCAAGAAATTTCATAAGCAAGTATGTATAAAAGACTATTTTTGAATTAAGGAGATTATTTTTTTTTCAGGTCAGCTAAAGGTTAAAATTACAAATCCTTTAATTTGGTCATTAGATCTTCTACATATGATTTTATAACTATCAAATACAAGATTTCCTTACCCCATATGAATTTAAAAATAGGTCCATATTAATTAAAGGCAGATTTCTTACTAATTCTGTCATGAGGTAGTTGTTTTCTGGGATTTCTACATAGGCCCAATCAGATGTGTCACTGTTCTGAGATTAAGTTTTGAAAGAGATACTGCAATAGAAAATAAAATTAAAGAAGGAAAAACTAACTGCTCTTTTGAATTCAGAATCTATGGAAAGAACATGGCATTTTGTGTTGAGCTTTGAATGTAGGAAACCTTATTTTCACTCCTCTTGTTTCCAAAAGGAAGGAGAAGGAATTTCCTTTGTACTCTTCAAAACAGATTTTACTGGGAAAACAAGTCCAGTTTCTTGCCTCCTCTCTTACTGTTTCTTAGGAATGGGGAGTAATATTTTTGGCTGATAAGCTGGGAAAAGGAACTGAGAGGCCTACTGTGGCCACTATTGATAGTGTATTCCGGTCAGTTCTCTGCCTTGTAATAAAGTGCCTTCCTCCCCAGGGAGGTCTGTCTTGTATTAGGTTATGCCAGGAACTGTGTGTGGGAATTAGGGGTGATGCATTAGCAAGCCTGTTGTAACCACCATACATCCCTTCCATTTTTGTCTCTGTCTGATTTCCGTATTTCTCGTTATTGCCAAACTTGGAGAATGTCAAGTATCCTACGCCAAGTAAGTGAAGTCTATCAGTTAGACTCTCTGTATGTGGGTACATTGCCAGGTCACGATTCTAATGTGATTTGGGGTTTGATTTTATGTTGGTTCCCTACTGAGTGGGTCAATTGATTTCAGTACATTTGGAGACCTTAGATCCAATCCCATAAATCAATGTAAAAAAGGATAAAATAGGGAAAAATCCTCACTGGTAATGGAAAAGTACTGCAATGACTCATAATGGGTCAGTGGTGTCATCTTCGGAATCAGGACAGTACATTAGTATTTGTAGACCTATCTCAGGCAGAAAAATGGATGCCTTGCTTTCTTAAGGTTGTTCGTAAGTCTCTAATCGAGGAAGGAATGACACCCACATTCATTTCATATCCAAATAATTGACCGCATGACCTTGAATTTTCATGTTCCCCCAGCATATGGCTTGAATTTCAGGTCACAAAATGACAAGCTTCAATGCAGATTATTAAATATTAATGTTGCAGGATTGATTATGTGAAATACATACTGTGTAGTTCAATAGCTAAATTTTATTTTCAGAGTCAAAACATCACTTTTATAATTAGATTTTACCATTTACTTTTTTCTGGTGCAGATTGCTTTTTCAAACAATGTACAAATAGAAGATCTTGTTATTCACTATGGCTCTGAATCAAATAGTATGCATTACATCATAATTATTTTCCATGCATATGTATGTTCCAGAGAGTATGTTAGAAAATATGGTAGTGCCATGGAAGTGCTAAGTTCTACGAGGTTGATCTAATACAATGGTTAATGCTATTTTTAGAGTGCCATATTTGGGAATGGATGAGGAATATTAAGTTCCGGATTCAAGAATTGGGGATATCTCAATTCCAATATTGATTAAAAGGAAATTGACTTAATCCATGTTTCTTATGTTATAGAGTGATAATCTAAATTATAACTTTTATACCGTCTCCGGAATTTAGGTACTTATACTTATGTCTATAGCAATGGTGGGGTGGGACTTACTCAGGGCTTCTTTTGATAGGATTTAAGATCTTAGAAAGAACTCATTCTGAGGGATCAAACTTGAAGCCCCCAAAGTAGAGGAGAGAAATGGTGAAATAAATTGCACAATGTTTATTACTGAGATCATTCTTAAAACTATTCCCGAAACTATACTCTGAAGCCTCAGAAGATATGGCAAACATGTGAAAGAAGCATCTAATTTCTGAAAGAGAGGAGCTCTGTGTCAATACTGCTTTATAACTCTTACTTAAGAGTTCAGCCTGTTGGTGGTGAGAAAATGGGGGGATTTGAAATATATTTTCCCTATTGGAGATCACTGCTAAAACCCAAAATGAATACTAATGACTTGAGCATAAGGCTGAACCAAGATATTCAGACACTATAAGTAGTAGTAGTACAAGCAGGTAACATACAATACTATACTATAGTGTTCTGTTTACGATACACAATTCTGTATACTATACACAATTCCCGGCCTTTTCTTTTCTTTTCTTTTCTTTTCTTTTCTTTTCTTTTCTTTTCTTTTCTTTTCTTTTCTTTTCTTCTTTTCCTTTGTTTTCTTTTCTCTTCTTTCCCTTTCCCTTCCCTTCCCTTTCCTTTCCTTTTCTTTTCCTTTCCTTCCCTTTTCTTTCTTTTCTTCTCTTCTCTTTTCTTTACTTTTGAGAGAGAGAGAGAGAGAGAGAGAGAGAGAGAGAGACAGACAATGCATGCAAGCTGGGGAGGGGCAGAGGAAGAGACAGAGACAGAGAATATCAAGCAGGCTCCACACCCACTGCAGAGTGGGGCTCAAGGCTTGATCTCATGACTGTGAGCCTAGATCAAGAGTCAGACGCTTAACCCCCTGAGCCACCCTGGCAGTAAGGCCTATTTTCAAGGAAATATCAGAGCATCAAAGAGACAGTGTTGGCAGTCTTAAAGAGCAACTGGTATCTCTAAGGCACTCTAGAGGCATTGAAAATTTAGCAGAAGACATGACTTAAATGAAAGGAAAATGATGGAATCATAGCAGAGAGAACCATGTACATGAGCACATGAAACATACCCTGAGGATTTCAGAAGGTTATTGGCAGTGACCCTAGAGAGGGGCATGGAGGTTCTATCTGGTGAGTGGCCATATTTACCCTTAACTTGGCAAAACCTAGGGGTAAATTTGTGAATAAAAATGCTAGAAAAGTCTTCTGAACCAGGAGTGAACACCCCGTTCCACTTGATTGAGGTGTTCAATTCCCCTTCCTTGATTTAGGTCAGGAAATATTACAGCAGAGACTGAGGATACCATCTAGGTTGCTCCAGCCTGGTAGTTTCTTAGCTCTCTGTCCTCTTCTTGGTAGAAACAGTCCTAATTGTTGTGATAAAGATTAAATAGAGTTGTATTCTCATTTACGTTTAATATTAATTAAAGACTGTTAAATACCTGTTTTGCTAATTATCACTTTGGAAACTCACCCTGGCCAATTGTTCTATAAGATGTCTACTCTCTTTTGAGGTATGCTCTAGGTTCTCCCAAACTAGTATTCCAGTATACTACATAGTTTATTTTTAAAAATATTTTGTAACATTTATTTATTTTGAGAGAGAGAGAGAGAGGCAGAGTGTGAGCAAGGGAGGGGCAGAAAGAGAGAGGGAGACACAGAATCTGAAGCAGGCTCCAGGCTCTGAGCTGTCAGCACAGAGCCCGATGTGGGGCTCGACCCCATGAGCCATGAGATCATGACCTGAGCTGAAGTCGGATGCTTAACCGACTGAGCCACCCAGGCACCCTTACATAGTTTATATTTAAGACAAAACATCTGAAACTTGAACTCTAAAAATATGACCCACTATTTTTTGGTAATAATGTAATGAGTAGATAAATAAGCAGAGATTTAATTTATAAGCTTATTATACATAATATAAGAGGATGCCTGAATTACACAAAAGAACTAAATTCAGTGTGATGAAGTATGCATTAGAAAATTTCTTCGCTCTTTAAGAACTTTCACGAAACTTGCATAAAAGGAAAGACAGATGCAAATATTTTTAGAACTATCATTCTGAGACTTACAGAAGCTTTCTAATATAATAAACAATTTCAGTGCTAAACTTGACTAAATTACTCTTCTCATTTGCCTCTTAGATTAAGAAAATGATTCTTACACAAGTACAGTGAAATGATGGGTAGGCATCGGGTATGGAGAGAAAGTGTATTAACTGCAATTACAGTCTTACATTAGAGCACATCTTTAATGAATGTTCAATTTACAAAATCCTAATGTTAATGACCTTCGTAATGAGAGGACAGTTAAGCCCATAATGAGCACTAACTATGTTTTCTATCACCCTTGCAAAGAAAAGTTATTTATAACTTGCTGGGGGCATTTGAACATTCTGATGGTGTTGTCGGCTCATGCTGAAAGTCTCCTCAGGAGATATGCTTGTTTGCAATGTTGTAGGCTCAATAGTTGGGACAGGTTAATTTGTTGATATGTGAACTTGTCCCCTGCCACAGGCTACACCCTTAATCCTCAACATCTTTGTCTATGCTGGTGCTTCTCTTTTAAATCCTCTTTCCCTAAGTTTTCAAAAGGATGGCTCTGTCTCATCCTTCATGTCTCAACTCAAATGTCAGCTTCTCTGTAGGGCCCCCACTAACTTTTCCAGCTAAAGTAACAATTCTAGTCACTCTGTTATGTTATGCTGTCTTGCTTTTCCCCATTACATTGATTACTATTTATCTATTCAGCAAATATGTTCAGAGTACCTACAATGGGCCATTCACTATTGAGGGGTCTGAGGATAATGCAGCAGCAGAAGGGGATACATTCCTGCTGTCTCAGAACTTACATTATGAAATTGTTTGAGTTCATTTGTTTAATTTTTACCATAGTTCTACAAGAATTTGAGCTCCAAGAGAGCAGAGACCTTGTGTTATTCTCTACTTTACAGCCAGATTCTAGGATTGTGCCAACCAATGGTGCTCAGACACTGCTGAATGAATGAACCAGATCTGTAAGAGTGTTTAAAATTGTCAGTATTCCTCTACTTCACTGACTTACCAGGATCTAATGCTGTTGTTTATCCTTCTGTAAAAACATACTGACCAAAGACTCCGAAAGTACCCTGATAGTGCATTATTCCTTTGTATCTGGTTATGTTGTCATTATTTGAGCTTATACAGAGTTAGGTTTGATGTTTCTCAAGCTTGTTTATGGCAAGTGTATTAGATTTTTATTTGGTGTGTAACAAATCACCATAAACTTATGAATTAAAGCAACACACATTTAATATCTTATAGCTTCAGTGGGTCAGAGGTCCGGGCACAGCTTAGCCTGGTCCCCTCTTTCATGGGCTCTCACAAGGATGCAATTAAAGTGATAGCCAGGGTTGCAATCTCATGTGAAGGCTCAATTGTGGAAGGATGCGTTTCCCGACTTATGCAGGCTTTGAAAGAATTTACTTCTTTTAGAGTTGTTGAAAAGAGGGCCTCATTGCCTGGTTGGCTGTGAGTTGGGGGCGTGCTTAGTTCATGGCCATGTTGGCCTCTGCAACATATAGGTTGGTTCATCAAAACATGTAAGCCAAGAAAGATAGAATCTGAAAGCAAGACAGAAGTCACCGTTTTGTGTAGATTAGTCACAGAAGTGACATCCCATCTCCTTTTTAATCTTACATTGATTAGTAGCAAGTCACTGGATAGCCTACACTCAAGGTGAATAAATTAGCCAACACTGTGAATATCAGGAGGTCAGAACTGTTGAGGGCATCATAGAGTCTCCTTGCCACAATAGTTGTACATATGCTATTTTAATCATTTGATTTAATTAACAAGGAAAAACAATGATTTATGAGTGGAATAAGAGATTTGTAGGCATAAAAGCTATTATATGCTTTATAAATACATGGTAAAGTCACTTTGCAAAATAAAATCTTTTTGAATTATGTGTGGGCTAGAACATTGTAAAAATGCAGCAATCTGTAATTTTGTATATAAGATTTTTTTACAAGTGTCTAATTTTTTTGTCTTATCTCAGAAAGCAAATTCAAATTATAAATTATAAATGATCCATAATGGATATTTCTTATGCAGCAGAGACAGTGGAGAATTTTTATCAAGCATATTCAAAAAGATCCTGCCATTGCATCAGAAGTGTAGGTAGCCCACACGTTTTTAACAAACTGACTTTGGTATGGATGTTGAGGAAAAAGTCATGGGATCCAGACATTGAACACCAAGTGGGAGAAATTACCTGGTGAAATGCATGCTGCTCAGAGACTTTACAGAAAATTTAAAGTCATTTATCAACAGAGAAAATTGGATTAGAGAGCAACTCCACAAAATTGGAGAAGCAGGTCTAAATGAGAATATGTCACATTTACTTACAAAAATAATGGTATAAAAATAAGAGCATGCAGCATCTAGAATCAGAAATTCAAAGAAGAAATTACAGCAACCACTCGCAGCAATGCAGCTCTCTACAAAATTGTTGTTTTTTAAATCAGCAAATCCTTGAGCTTTAAAAACGTAAATCTTTTTATCTTTACCAATTTAGTGCAGCTCACAAAAACCAGCTTGGATGAATGGTGAATTATTCAAAGAAACGTGAAAAAAAATACAGTTACACCAAAAGCAAATTTGCTTTAGATAACCCACTTTTACACCCCAATTTGAAAAGCTGAAGGTATTGCAAAGACTTTTTCTTTTTCTCTTCA
Source organism: Herpailurus yagouaroundi (assembly GCF_014898765.1). Taxonomy (NCBI): domain Eukaryota; kingdom Metazoa; phylum Chordata; class Mammalia; order Carnivora; family Felidae; genus Herpailurus; species Herpailurus yagouaroundi. Next base: position 70,594,133 of record NW_024412391.1, read on the forward strand.
ATGGGACATTCCTGATTTTCAGCCTATGCATTAAAGGATTCTAGAGTATCTTAAAAAGATGATGCAGGCAAAAATTTTCCTGTTTCCGAAAAATATAAGACAAGAATATGTCTTAAGGAATCATTAGCATTCAGTAAGCAAAGACTTTTACAGCGTGTCATTATTAGAGATATAAATTTCTACTTCATCCTTTGATAAATATAGGTGAAAAATACCACTTGAGAATTATAGTGCTATAATGAACTCTGAACTGTTAGAAATAATAAAGACTGTAGAGTCTTAGTTGATTTGGGGGCAGTTAAAGGGTGTAAAGATTTACTGGAAGGCAATACATAGGGGTTAGTGGTAAATATTCTGGCAAATTAAATTATTCAAAATGCACAATTCCTACATGTATGGACAGAAAAAAAAAATAAAGATGTATGTGAAGGAGCTATAAAACTGAATCCAGAACCAAAAACTCATGCATTACTCAGAAAATCGTAGATATAATTATATGTTACATCGATTTACAGGTGAATGAACCAACAATATTCTGATGAGATGTTGGAGATAAACTTCTGGAAAAGTATATTCTTTCTTCTAAGTAACTTAAAATAATTAGTGTCATTAAATAAGTGGTTAACTGGGGCGCCTGGGTGGCTCAGTCGGTTGAGCGTCCGACTTCGGCTCAGGTCACGATCTCACGGTCTGCGAGTTCGAGCCCCGCGTCGGGCTCTGGGCTGATGGCTCAGAGCCTGGAGCCTGTTTCCCATTCTGTGTCTCCCTCTCTCTCTGCCCCTCGCCCGTTCATGCTCTGTCTCTCTCTGTCCCCAAAATAAATAAACGTAGAAAAAAAAAATTAAAAAAAAAATAAATAAATAAGTGGTTAACTAGTAAGTCAAAATAATCTATTTTACATTCTTTTTTAAAAATGTACCCGTTTAGCCAACACTTTCACTTATCTGAAAGGACTAATGCATATACTACTGGATATGAAAACTTCTGCTGATGTAGCATACAGTCAAAGTGGCTCATCTGGAGTCCTCATGGCATTTGTGAAAATGATGCCCCTGTGTTTATCCCACCGATGGTGGTTGAATTGTGTGATATAGAAGCAATGAAGCTTTTGATAGGAATAGGAATCTCAGACCTGACTCCATAATAGTAGCTAAGTAAAAAAATAGCAATCTCGTAGTAATCCTTATTCTGCCTTTGCCCTACCCTGTAGTGGCCACAACCGCCCAGCAAAATCCCATCCCTCTTGCAGAGTAATTGATCAGAGATGACCTGTGACCTAAGTTGGTCTTAACTGAGTGAGGCTCAAAGCTTTTGACCTGTGCTCAAAGAAGAGAGCTCTCTGTCTTCTGGAGGATATGCTGTGTGGTTGGTGGGGGCCGGGGAGGAGAGCTGATACTGTTTCCCAGTTTGCTATCTGGTAGACACCAGGCTGGAAGTGAAATGCGCATAGAGAGGCCAGAGAAGAGAGAATCAAAGAACAATGCAGCTTAAAGTGTGATAAAACATACCTGAAGCCAATCCTACTGCCTCTGAAGGATTCAGTAACAAGAACCTAAGCATGTGTCATACGCTGTAAATTGTACTTTCTATTACTTGCAACAAAAAAATATCCTTCTGCAGTAAACAAGCCTTCAAGACACTCAAAGAACCTCGTAGGGTTGAAGACCAGCCGCCAGTCTTCCACAGTTGACTTTAAAGAGAAGAAGGTGGCTCTGTGTTGTGAGCAACAGAGGCTTCTGTGCAAGTGAACAGCATCGCTCACCAGTGAGTGCCTGCTAACGACAGTCCTGACAGAGCCTTATATCTGATGGTGCTGCTGCACTTGAGCACGGATTTCCTTTTTATATTCAATGGTTGATTCTGCTGGCTACGCGAGGACTTTTTCATTTCAAAATAATTTGTACTTCTACTCGCCACTGCTATTTTCTTCTCCACCTTGATCATTTTTGGCTAAAGATATTAAATATTTATTGAAGTTACACATAACTGGGAATTATTAGTGATTGACCACAGCTATAGGCCATAAAATATTCATTATCTATCTTTAAATTATTGATTGATATAAAGATGTCCAGGCATCATCATAGAATGAAAGTTGAGCATATTTTTCTATTGACAGGGCTTAAATAGAAATTCTTCACTCACATTCTGTTGTCTCATTATGGAAGGCTGACAGTATTAGTTAATTATACGTTTGCCACATTTTTTGATAAGGTCGTGCCAGATACCAAGAATCTTCTATGAAAGGCTGACAAATAGGTAAAACAATGGCAGCAACAACAAATAATAAAAATTGTAGCTAACGTTTCCATGGCGCTTACCATGCTCCAGACACTCTTGTAGCACTTTCTGTGTACTCCCCATGACAGCACCAAGAAGTAGATACTATTTTCTCCTCTTAGAATGGGAATGTTGAGGCAGAGAGAGTCATGTTCCTTGCCCCAAAATACAGAGCTTGAAGGTGACAGAGCTGAAATTTGAACCCAGGGAGTCCAGCTCTGGAGCCTGTGCATTTCCCCACTGTCCACTCCATCCGTAATCCTAGACATCACTGAGTTTTGGAGAGAAGACACCTGCACAAGGCTGGTCTTTCTTGGGGCTGAGCCACACCCCAAGGGAAAAGGGAATGGACTTTGTGATTTTCTAGCTAGAGATGAGAATAGCCACCATTTTTGGTATTCTTAACTTTGGCTCACAGGAAGTTTGTGGTGTGGCAGTGAACGGAAGTTCAAAGGAAAGTGACTAAGTCATTAAAAAAAAAAACAAAACATTAGAATAGACACAGAAGATAAATTTTGGAATATTTAGATGTGAGCAAAATTTTCACCAAGATGGGTAAGCTCCTATGTGGACTCTTGAGGGGGAGAATCTGATACTCAGATTGCTAATAATGCCAATGAGAAAGTAGATGGGGAGGCATTAAATAAATGCATTGACTTCATTGGAAGCTATCCACCTTCAGCTTTTACAAGATCATTTGGCTTTAACTGGGAATTTACATAATTTTAGGAACTGTGCGTAAACTAGTTGAGATTCCCCTCTAAAACCCTGGCCCATATATCCAGCTACCTGTTGGCTATCTGTCATCACTCCATGTGATGGTGTGGGTTTACTCTCCTGGTAAGTGATATCACATGTCACAATTCTGCTTAAGTTTTTTAAGTCTTTGATTGGCTTTATGGGTTGAGTTTGTATTTTCCTTTAAATGCACTTACCAGCATCTTATCATTTTTCATAAATATCTATTTTCTCTAAATATTTTGCTGTCAGCGAAATGCTTTCTAACTCCATTGAGTATACTAATTACCACTGGATTGATGGGATTGCTTTTTATTGACTAATAAAGCTTATTGTCTAAGCTCTTTACCTCGGGTTTGCAAAATTAAAGGAGAATTACCAGCTATATCTAAAAAAGCGAGACAAAACCTGGCACAATCCTCGCCAGCTCTACCTCCCTCACCAGGGACCTAGATTTTGACTCAAATTCTGCATGTATCTCAATTATGACCTTCCTCTTCAAGCTGACCACCATAGATTAGAACATCAGTTTCCACATAGATGATCTCAGCATTCTCTCACTATCCTCTTGCCTCTACTTTTGCTGTCATTCAAACCATGTCTTTGTATTCTGTAGGCTCTGAACAGTCACTACTCCTGAGGATGATATACGGAGCTCTTTGATTTGCCTCTTGTTCAGTGACCAGGCTTCTCTCTCCTCATTCTGCATTTATTATCCTTCCTTTCTGAAAGCCATCCCATGGCTAATGGCTAAGGACTTAATCCTGCAACCTACTGGCTCTCCTTTTTTTTTTTTTTAAACTTTGAGTGTGTGTGTGTGTATACGTGTGCATGTGCACGTGCATGTGTGCATACTCAAAAGCACATTGAGAATTTTACTGCAATAACGATATATCATGGTGAGATTTGTGACTTGAGTATTTGTGGGGATCTGGGATATATTTCCTGTGAAAGTTCCCCTTCTGGTAAGACCATATCTGAAGTAGTATTTAGTTTTGGGTGCCAAATTTTAAGGAATAAATCAACAAGCCAGAGCTTGAAAATAAAAAAAGAGAAGTCTAAAAAAGATTAGTCTGGCTGTGCTCATGATAACTCCCATCCAATAGCTGAAGGCCTGTTTTGTAGACGAGAGCATTGGCCAAGTTTGTGTGGCTTCCTTTATCTAACTTGGGAGAAGTCATTAGGGACATTGTGAATATAGAACGACCTTTGACTTAGGACCCTGTTTACATGGAAACTCTTATCTAGGAAGAGAGGAAGTGGAGACTAAAGCAACTCCCTCACCTCCTTTCAGTACTTAGCACTGATTTCATTATTCACTTTAAAATGGTGTATTTCCCCCCTTCAGGGCATGAATCCCGGCCTCCATTTTGAGACTATCAACAATCAGTTAAAAAACAAGCTTGTGTTTACCTACTGTTTTTGTGAAGCAGTGTCTGCAGACTTTATTCAGTTTCTTACCTTCCTGATGTTCCCATAATCGCACAAACTCTGTTTTCCCCCTCACCTCGTGAGACTAACTGTACACAAAAAGTGATTCAGAAAGTCACGAGAGAAGTGTCTCTATTAAGTTGTAGTATTCCTTGTGGACTTGTTCACTTGCTTTTAAGTATTGATTCTTAAGCTGTAAACTCAGCACGTCTGGATAAGTCTGTTTTGATTGTTTGGTTTTGTTAAATCGTCCTCATTTCAAGTTACTTTAGCTTTATTTTACGCGTATGTGTATATTTCTGGTGTTAACTCTATGCGAATCAATAACTAGTTCTGTTTTGAAATAAGCATATCAAAAATAGAAAATAATGCAGAAGTAATTTAAAAATCACTCTCAGTTCTTCCACCCAGAGACAGCTATTAACAGCCATCGGTTCGGGTACATTTATTTCCATTCTGTTTTTCTAGGCATATGCATATATTTTTTAAATAGTTGCTACCTCACCTTATTTTTATGTTCGTATCCCACTGGTTTTAGTTAACATTATATTACATGCATGCTATTAAACTACCTTCCTAAATATATTTTGATTAACTCGCAATTTAAACAAAAATTTTTTTTAATATTTGTTTATTTTTGAGAGAGAAAGAAAGAGAGAGACAGAGCGCGAGCAGGGGAGTGGCAGAGAGAGAGGGAGACACAGAACCTGAAGCAGGCTCCAGGCCCTGAGCTGCCAGCACAGAGTCCAACGCGGGGATTGAACCCACAAACTGTGAGATCATGATCTGAGCCGAAGTCTGGCGCTTAACCAACTGAGCCACCCAGGCGCCCCTATTAACTCACAATTATTAAGAACAGGATTTCTGAGCAGTTTGGTTTGTAAAATTTATATATAATTGCCTTTTATCTAGAAGCGTGTGATGGAAATGGCTGCCCTGTAACTACCATTGTAACTAATTTGGATAAATGTAATTAGAGAAATAGAAATTTAGGAGAAGAAGCTGAAGTCGGCTCTGACATGCAGCCTGTCTCTGATTCCAACATGCACAGGTTTCTTCTATTTAATTTACATCAATTTTAGCCCTGTCTCTCACCTTCCAACCTCTTTTGACACCAACTTACTGCTTTCTCAAAACTCAAATCACTTAACCTAGCTCTGTTCTAACCACTCTTTCTAGTTCACATCAGTAAACACAGATTTACTTGATTATGAGATCCTAATTAAGGACACTTATTGGACAACAAATATTTTCTGTTACTCTTTAAACAATAGAGAAATCACTGGAGATTTAAAAATGGCTTTATTCTTGCCCGGCTTATAGGGTCTGCACACTCTATGTCATATATGTTACTATGCGAGTCTGTTGCACACACTTATCCAACAGCATTTAATAAAATGCCAAAAATTAAAATTTTCTTTTTGTTGTTAACACGCTACTAAAAGTGAAAGAAGGGCATAGAAGCAAAAGAGATGAGACAAATTAGAACATGGGTAGATAAAATGAAAGTTGGCATGTGGATATTTTACTGCATCTTCTGGAACATATTTGCCTTCCTGGGTTCTGCAAATGTGTGAATCCAACCAAGTAAGTTGCATAAGCCAAATCAACTTAACTTAGATCATCTCTTCTAAGGTAAAAATAGGCAAAATCATTCCTCCTTTAATTTAAGAATTCAGCGATCAGAAAAGTATGGTTAAAATATATAGTTTTACATTATTTTTTAAGTAAAAATGATACTATACTTTTGGAAAACAAATCTAATGTAAGTATTTTTTATAAATCACTCTGCTTTATAAAGCCACTTTGGGGGTGCCTGGGTGGCTCAGTCCGTTAAGCGTCTGACTTCGGCTCAGGTCGTGATCTCCCAGTTCATGAGTTTGAGCCCTGCCTCGGGCTCTGTGCTGACAGCTCAGAGCCTGGAGCCTGCTTCAGATTCTGTGTCTCCCTCTCTGTCTGCTCCTCCCCTGCTCACACTCTGTCTCTCTCTCAAAAATAAATAAACATTAAAAAAAAATAATTTGAAAGTAATCTGACTTTGTAATGCAATGTTCATTAAGGGAAAATCTGAGAAGTACAGAAAATCACATCGCCGCACTCATCACCTAGAAGTAAGCAATGTTAACATTGTTTTATAGTGTTTGTCTTTTCCCCACTTATGCTGAGAACATTTTCCCCAATAAAACTGAGATTCCATCATACATACATTTCAAGTCAAATTTTGCACTTTGTATACTGTGAGTACATTTTCATGCTTTTATCATGAAATGTTTTCTATTTTCAACATAATCTTGATTTGATATATTGAAAGCAATGCATATCAGTCTCAAAATGATCTCTATTTTAATTTTGATTGAAGTGTGTTATGTCTTTAAGTTTTAAGATATTTCATACAACACATTAAAAAAAACCATTTTAACGTAAGTTTTATGATCCCTAACAGCAAGTCAAGGGCTATCTTCAACTCCTTTCCTCACTAATACTCAGTGGCAGGGACAATTTGGACATGTAAGGCAAAATTTGGCTTTGACTACTAAGGGACCAGCCATGTCTCAAAGAGACTGGGGTGAAGAGTAACACATTCAGAAAATCCTATTTATTGTTAATGGTGAAAACAAGCAAGCAAATGAACAAACAAATCCCAATGCACACACACATATGCATGCACACACAAACGTAAACATATATACGCAATGCCAGGGAGCAGGTGTGAGTATACAGCTGGCTTCTCTTCATTGAAATTCTTCCTGTGATGAGCCAATTTAACAAGAGAGTCCTGCACATGCAGAACTGATACCTTTTTCCTATAAAGTGGGTAACTCATTACCTGGCCAGACATGAGAATTACCCTGTGAATTTCTAAAACACATAGTAGTCTAGCCCTATCCCTCAAATTTCTCTGTGGAACCTGAGAATTAGTAACTTAAAGATATGCCTTGATGATCCTTATATTTAGCCAGGCATAAGAAGTATTGCTTAAATGAATACTAAATTGCAAACTCGAGTTTTGAGCAAGTAAAATATAATCTTTTTCTAATAGAGAATTAAAAAAAAGGGAGTAAGATGAAGTCAATTAACAGGGTAAAAATTTATTTTCAATTTATCATGTTCGCTGGGGCAGATATTATCTATGCAACATTTAAAATAAACACAGAACATTTGTCTCTAGAAAATTTTAAGTGTAACCCACAAGCTTTTTCTAAATAGTATTACATATATGTTAATCCTGTTTACTGTTGGAAAAATTCAAAATGCAAATAATTTGCTTTTTGAATTAAAAATATAACTATAAACTTAAAATGGAAACGGTTGATCTCACAGTCTCACATTTATCTGTCATTGGCAAACAAAAGAATCCTTCAGTTTTGTGATGTGAAAGTATTTAAAAATAATTATTTTAAATTTATTTTTCTTGTCTCGCACACAAAAAGATCTTCATCTATTTCAAATTTGTGAACAACAGACTGAGGTAATGTCAAATAATTAAATACCAATACCGATTTTGGTTAAACTTTGATTATATCGACTAGCTATTTTAAATTAGAATGATTTAAAATTAAATCCTTTCTTAAATCAAGATAATAAAAATGTTCCAAGATGATTCTAAATTCATTCTGAGAAAAACTAGTAAATCCCTCTATAATTAACTTACCTAAAGTAAGTTCACAGTGAAATTTGCTTTCTGGCTTCTCTACCACTGCCAAGAAAAATAACCCCAAATCTGATTAACCAAATGTTGTTTGTCTATATTTTATGTTAGGCCTTCTATCTAACATAATCTCCATACATTGTATATAGTCAGTAGCTCTTGAATATTAGTGTTCATAAAGAGTCATTTAGGGGTGTTGGTTAAAAATTCAGATCTCTGGTTTCTAACAGAGATTCCTAAGGATGGAGTCTGAGAATCTGCATCTTTAAAAAAAAATTTCTCTCTGTATTCTGATGTAAGAAAGAGTGGTTGCACCTGAGTAAATGTTCATTTCATTGTCCCTATTCCCATTGTTTGGGAAGATGTTGTTGTGATGTGTACTTCACAAGCACTGGGAAGCAAATTGATGGGGTGTTACTTTTCTTCCGCCCTCACAGGTCCAGAGCTATCCTTAACAAGGAGTAGGCCAGCTACCTGTGCCCTGTGATTTTTAGGGTCATTCAAACTCTTTTTTTCCCCAAGAAGTTACTCTTCTTCTCTTTGTTGATGTACTTCATATGCAAAAGGTAAAGCCTCCAGTGTGTATCAGACTAATAGGCTTAAATTAGAAATACCCAAGAGACAGATGCATCTATTGAAATTCACACGGAGGTGTAAGTGAATGGGATCTTTCCTGGAGAAAGAAATGCAGTGGAAACAGGAATGTAAGGGCTCTAAGAAGGGATCTGGAAGAGGGTGGGGCTCTGCAGGGACGGGGGAAAAACGGCTCAGCAGCAAAGTCCGTGAGCACTGAAGAAACCAAATCTCTAACACCTTTGCTCTGTTTTGGTTTAGCATTCTGTACCTACCTGTAAGTTCCTAAGGTCAGTGTCTCTCTCGTTTGAAATTTTTTAAACCTTTTTGTGTGTGTTTGTGTGTGTGTTTGACACCTGCAAGGAAGATAATTACTAGATTTTAAATGATAAAATCTCTCTCGGGCACTTGAAACTTACTTCTCTCCCTCTGACTCCACCTTGAGTCCCACACCCTGTCCTGTTGTCCTGCCTCCTAATGATTTCACCATTGACATCCTCCTGCCATTTTCTTGCTGGGCACTCTACTCCTATCCTGCCTTTCTCCCTGAGGTTTTTTTTTTTTTTTTTTTTTTTTTTCCTATTCAAATTTGTCTTTCTATCAAAAGCAAAGTTACTCTCCATTGCCTACAATATAGCATCCTCTGAACTATGTTCCTGGGGACACTTGTTTCCAGAAAATGGAAATTCCATTTGAATTTTCCTATTTAAATAAGTCTGAAGAGTAATTTCTTTCTGATTGCTTAGAGCCTTTATAGACACTGTACTCTCCAAGGAGATGTGCTGTTCAGCACTTCCCAAGCTTATTTGACCAGCAGTATATTTTTGCGAGCATTTCTTGGCCCCTGAGGAGAACCATATATTTCTTACCATCGCACTCAGCTCTTTCAAGACCTTCTCCAGTAACTATGTGTCTGTGTTCTTTTTCACCACTTTCTTTCATACATGCCACACATAGCATTACTGAGCTGTTCATCTCCTTTCTTTAAATTTTTTTTAAAAGTTTATTTACTTTTGAGAAGAGAGAGAGAGGGAGGGAGGGATAGAGAGAGAGAGAGAGAGAGAGAGAATGGTGTGAGCAGGGGAGGGGGAGGGGCAGAGAGAGGAAGACACAGAACCTGAAGCAGGTTCCAGGCTCCCAGCTGTCTGTACAGAGCCTGATGTGGGGCTTGAACTCACAGACTGCAAGACCATGACCTGAACTGAAGTTGGATGCTTAACCACCTAAGCCACCCTGGAGCCCCTGAGCTGAGCTGTTAATTTCCAACACTCAGGTGCCTTTTTGTGATTTTGCAGAGCCTGATTGCTCTGCCTGGGATGTCACCTGCATTTACTTATCATTCCAACCTTTACTCTTTTAATTTTTTTTTTAAATTTTTTAAAATTTAACATCTTTTATGTATTTTTGAGAGACAGAGAGAGACAGAACTTAAGCAGGGGAGGAGCAGAGAGAGAGGCAGACATAGAATCCAAAGCAGGCTCCAGGCTCTGAGCGGTCAGCGCAGAACCCGATTCAGGGCTCGAACCCATGGACCGTGAGATCATGACCTGAGCCGAAGTCAGATGCTTAACCGACTGAGCCCTCCAGGCACCCCCAACCTTTACTCTTTTTAACATGTCTTCATGTTTTTACTTCTTTTGAGAAAACTGTTTTCTCATCCACATCATCTTCCTCTTTTCCCTACATTATTATTACATCTGTGATATGGCTTCTTTAGAGCACACAGCATAGTCTGTTTTTACATGAGTCCTTGTTCTTTCTCTAGAGTAAGCTTCCTAAAGCCAGGAACTATTCATCGTGGTCCCCCAGGAAATTTGGTCCTCAATATATGCCAAATGAATGAGCGAATGTACAAGTAGATTTTCATTTCAGCCGATAATTGTTTACTGGCCCCAAATGCTGAATTAAAGTAGTTTGTTGCCTTTACACAACCTCCAAATTCTACTCGCATCCCAATTAATATGATTAGAACATAGTAGGCTTGCTTCCATATTGTTCACACTGTCCATTCAAATATCTGCTTGTTTCAGCCAGTGTTGTCTCCTGAGCAGTCCTGGAGTGCTCACTGTGTTTCTTCTGAATGTAGACACTCTTGGAAGAGTGTGATGTATTTGAGAAAAGATGAGTTATTTTTTTTAGGACTCAGAGGTGGAACGCTTATGATTATCAAGCAGCTCTCCTTTCTCTTTTATGGTTTTGTTTCCTTTTAAATTTCTATCTCAGAGAGCTGTAGACCTCACTCTTTTATTCTTATTTATCAAATAGTACGATATATACTAGGTACCAGATTCTAGGCGACTTAGAAGTATTAGCTCGTGTCACCTTTATAGAAATTCTACCAGGCAGATACCCTTGTTGCCCATATTGCACAGATGAGGAAACACAGCCATGAGAGGTGAAGCAAATTGCCAGGGTGGTGCTATTCAAAGTAAGAACAGAATTTGATTCCCAGCAGTCTCGCTCCCAAGGTTGGCACTTGTAAGCAGCCAGCCACGCTGCTGTGTTCTAAGTTTGCAATATTTTCCAACTTTGTGCTAAAGAATTACTGAGCATTGCCTAGGAGCACGTGTCACTTTATTGAAATCATTTAAATGCTCTGTGAAAAAGAGTATTTTTTTTTTCCATTTTAGCTAGTTGGTAAAAAGGATATAAATCCTTAAAGAAACTTAAGGGCTATTTATAGGAATGGATTTATGTTTCTAAATGTAATCATACAGACTTCTGATGTCAAGAAAGTAAGCAGATTTTAAAATGAGGGCAAGTACTTCAAGTCAGTTATAATATTTATTTAAAAAATTAAAATATAATGGGTTTAGTTATATCGGTAGGTTTTATCTGAGACTCGTGATCTTAAAGAGAGGAAGCAACGCCAGAAGCTCTTACACAAGGAAGATGGACGTGTCTGTCAGCTGGAGACAGTTTCTGTGCCCAATAAACAAAATAATCAAGGCAATGTGACTTCACAAATATGGCCAGCAAGGTGATGAGGAAGGATGGCAGAAAGTAAAACCACGGAAGGAAGGAAGAGAAATTATAAGCCTTAGAGGGCTGAGGTCATCTGTTCCTTTACCTATTGTCTACATAGTAGTAGTCTATGTAAGAGAAAAGAGTAGGAGTTCCATACGTATTTCTTGAAAGAATGCTTAAAGATGGGAGAAAATGGGATAAAGGGATATAACACCAAGAAGAGAAAAGGAGAACTGAAGGGGAGAATGTAAACTAAGTTGATAAAAAAAAAAAGGGGACAGTGAAAGCAGCTACGATTTCAGAGCGCTAAGTATCAATGACGAGGTTTAAATTATCATCTCATTTAATTACTATCACAGTCTCTGGGGTAGATGGTGTTATCATCATGCTATTACTTAGAAGAGTCAATGAGTCACCCACAAATGTCGGGCTTCAGCGTTAGTGCCCTGAAATACCGTGCTATGTATCACCTGCACGGAAGAGAAGGCAGACAACCCCACGGAGGGTAGAAATCAAATAACGGCATCTTTCTTGGATTTCATGATTGCAGTAGTTACGAATTGCTGCATTAGCGCCAAATATTTATTACGTCGCAGTTGCCGGGGAATCTAGGTGTGCCTTAACTGGGCACTTCCGGTTCCGGATGTCACGTGAGGTTGCACACCAGCTGCGGGTGGGGACTCAAACCCGCCGGGGGCTCCCCTGGGCTGTAGAATCCCCTTCCCAGCTCACTCCCATTGCGACCACAGGCCTCCTCAGAAGCCCCTTTCCCAGCTCACTCACGTGGGCCCTGGCAGCCTATAGCACCAATGTCACCATGGGGGCTCCTGCATAGGTTGCCTGAGTGTCTCCACGACTGGTGACTCAAAAAAGGAGATAGAAGTACAGTGGGCCCAAGAGGAAAGCCACTGTCTTTTTGGAAGTGGGTATTCATCGCTTTTCTGTATTTTTACTGTGAGACTGAAGTCCCACGACTGGGCGAGGGGATGACCTAAGAGCCAGAATACCAAAAGGTAGGTATCGTTGGGCCTCTTTATCGTGCCTACCGAAATTCTGATGGGTTCGTTAGATGTTGTTCATTTTACCCAAACCATGTTTCCAATGCCTTCAGGATTCTAACAGAGCATGCCTGGGGTTAAAAGAGTTAGTGTTTATTAAAGCTAACTTAATTGTAAAACTTGAGTCTCAGAGACATATGCAGTCTCGTTTTCCCCATGGTGTCTTTTTTAAGCTTTGTCACCACAGAAGAATGTAAGACCTGTCAGGTACCTGAAGGTTAAAAATAGGATAAGAAGAGTACAAAAACCTGCATGTATTTTGCATGAGGTTGATGAGTTAAAAAAAAAAAAAAAAAAAAAAGGTTGTGTCTGTCTTTTGGTTAGTACAAAGAGGCATCTTGCACCAAATAATTTACTGCGTCATTTTTGTAAAGGAAATTTAGCATAAAATTAAAGCTGGAAACATAGTCATTTTTCATGGCGGGTTGTGAAAAAAATGGAATGGAATGAAGTAATTACGGTTTCTTTCTGACAGATAAATTAATGGCAATACCCGAATTTCATGTCGGATGAGTCCTACAGTTTGGGATTTGGGTAAAGTGTAGTAAATATCATTCCTCTTAGGGGGCCATTGATCAGTAATCATTTTTTGAGCCCCTTCTGTGTGGAAGTCACGGTGGAAATGTAAATAGGATCCTGAAGCCTCATGGTTTAGAATTCCTTCGTTCACAAATGAATTCATCAAGATGCCAGTAGAGAGAGAGACTCTGCTACGTGCATGATATTGCCCGCTGGAGTAATAGCAGGGCAGAAAAAGATTTTTGAAAAAATCGTTCAATCTGGTTCTAGCGTTGCAGGATCTCCAGCTCTTGGATTTCAGTCTGAGTCATCTTTTATATTTTAGTTTTTCAACCACAGCACGTTGTTCCTAGTGGCAATGGAGTAGGCCCCTGCTGAATTATCTGTTAAGCTTCTTTCAATTCATCAATGCTCTGTCTTCTGAGCGGTTTCCACCACCCTTCTCCTGGAAGATGGCTGCTTATTTTCAGTTCTTAGTTGAGACATGATTTCCTCTGGGAAGTCTTCTCTGACGACTTTAAGGTGGTTCCTTACTCTTCTTTTGTGCTTTTCTCTCCGGCTGGACTATTCTTGTGCCCATTTTCTTTTTAAACCGGTGAATCCCTTTCAAAGGTCAGCTGTATGAAGCAAGAAGGCATGCGTATCTTATTATTGCATCCTTACCTGTTCAGCGATATTGATTTAGTGTTTATTACATGCCAAGCACATCAGTAGGCACTGGCTATATAGCAGTGAACAAAACATAACAGCCGGTCTGGAAAACAGTATGGAGGTGCCTCAAAAAGTTAAAAATTGAACTACCCTACAACACTGCCATTGTATTACAAGGTATTTACCCAAAGCATAAAAAAAAAAGTAATTCAAAGGGATCCGTGCACCCCAAGGTTTATAGCAGCATTAGCTACAGTAGCCAAATTATGGAAATAGCCCAAGTGTCCATTGACTGATGAGTAGGTAAAGAAGTGGTGTATATGTATACAATAGAATATTCCTCAGCCATAAAAAAGAACGAAGATTTGCCATTTGCAATGGTGTGGGTGGGGCTAGAGAGTATTATGCTAAGTGAAATAAGTCAGAGATGAGACACATACCATCTGATTTCATTCACAAGTGGAATTTAAGACACAAAATCAATGAGCAAAGGGAATAAAAAAGAGAGGGAGGCAAACTGAGAAACGGTCTCTTAACTCTAGAGAACAAACCGATTGTTACCAAAGGGGAGCTGGGTGGGGGAGGGGTCCAATATGTGGTGGAGAGTAAGGAGTGCCCTTGTGATGAGCACTGGGTGTTGTATGGAAGGTGTTCAGTCACTGTTTTGTACCCCTGAAACTAACAGCACACTGTATGTTAACCAAACGGACTTTAGAAAAACCAGAAAAGAAACCATAGACTCTATTTCATGGGGCTTATGTTCCGTAGAATGAGACAGAAAATAAATAAATAAATGTGTAGTAAGTCAAGTAGTACCAAGTGCTGTGAAGACATATAGAGAGGGATCAGGGGATAAAGTAAGTGACTGAGGGAAGGCAGGGCTGTCTTAGATAAAGAGGTCAGGAAGGGGTCTTTGAAATGATGCTACTTGAGGTGATGTAGAGGAAGGGAGGGACGAAGCCACGGGGACAGAGTGTGCCTGGAAGAGGGACAGTGAGTGCGAAGGTCCTGAGCTGAGAGTGCATTTGATGTGCTGAAGGAGCAACAGGGAGGCTTTTGTGCTTGGAACAGGGTGACTGTGCGCCGGTGGCCGAGAGCATTGAGATGCGAGGTCAGGAAGATGTACAGGGTCACATCACCTAGGACTTGGCAGGCCAGAGTACGCCTAGCACTTAGCACGCACGATTGGTGCTTAAGGATCACGCAGCTGATACTGTTTGACGGAGGCTGGGAGTATAAGAGCAGTGTTATCTAATCATCTATTAGTATATTATCATTAAAGTACTTGGTGTAGTGAGTTAAAAACTTGGCCGCACGAATCGCCAAGGGCCCTTTTCAAAAGGCTGATTGTGGGTCACGTGGCTGATGCGTGACATCAGGATCTCCGTGGGGGGCATCCGGATTTTTAAGGCTCCTTAGGTGAGTGCAGACAAGTATGGGAATCATCAACTTAGATCAGTGGTTCTCAAAGTGTGCCCACCACCCAGCAGCATGGCAGATAATCAGAAATACAAATTTCTCTGGCCCCACCTCTTATCTATTGAATCGGAAACTCTGGGGGTGAGACTAAGCAGTCTGCGTTTTAAGAAGTCCTCCAGGTGCTTCAGATGTGTGCTAATTTTGGTGGCTCAGAGTCTCAAAGGAATGGGCCACATGCAGGCAGAACAGATGCTAGTTTTGTGGTTTTAATTGTGGAGGGCTGTGTTTCTGTGCTATGGGTGCACTGACAAGAATACCTAACATTTTGCCGTTCGAAAACTGTTTCTTGGGATTACCCTTTCTCTCGTAGCCCTTTGTTTAAATAAGACATTCCTCGGGGTAACACATCAAGCCGTTGTTACTCATTTATTGTAAATGAGCTTATGAGAATGATTTAGCTGACAGAATGGGTCTTTTTGAATACAAGAAGGGCTGAAGTTAGAAAAGGTTTCTAGAAGAAGATGCGGATGAGACAGTGGCACAATCTTCCTATAGTCTTAAAAATATCATTAGTAGGTTGGTAGATTTAAGAAGATTTTAACACAGTCTAAATATAATTTTCCAGCATTTCTTTAAGAATATTTGAAAAATCTTTTTTTTTTTTAATGTTAATATGTTTAATTGGACACCTGATTCTGTATTACCTGTGTCTGGAAACAATGATTTAGACACAAACTTGAAGTAACACGAGTATTTGTGATCAGTTAAAAGTGGACAACTTGTTCAGATTGTTCTTTAAGGAAATCAGGCCTTGCCATTTTTCTCTGGTATCACTTTCCAGGAAATTTCCATATGGAAAATACCCTCTTTCATCCTCCTATGGAATGCTACATTTTCTTTCACACAACTCCAATATTAATATGTACATTAGAGTTTCTTTTTCCTTTCCTCTTATCTGAGAATAATGATGAGTGAGAGAAAGTGAATTATATAGCTCAGGGCCACTGCGGAGAGGCCGAATTTGAACACTATGCTAATTCTGGATTTAGTGTCCTTATCAATCCAGCAGGTTCATTCAGATTTAAGAATGCAGTATGAAAGTCTTTTGTTGTCCTGCGACACAAGTTTTCTCTTCTAGAGAAAAATCAGCTTTTTCGTAAAGGCTTAACCAGAGGTGATACCTGGTATTGTCTGCCAAGTGCAAGGAATAGATCTTTGAAGCACTTGAATAAAATTAGTACCTTGGCTGAGAACAGGAGAAAAAAATAAGCTCGAAAATAAGGATAATACAGTTCGCAAAGAGAGACTTCACATGGCGGAGGGTTTCCTTCAGCTTGGGGTCAGAGGACTCCAGCCGTAAGTAGCACTTGAAACGGAGCAAATGTAGATGTGGAAAGTAGGTCCTGGTGCGTCCCGTTAGTGTCCTCCTGCACCCCGCGTGTAGGTGGCTGACTAAAGCAGGGTGAGACCTGCAGACACACATCAGAGCTGTCTGGGGGATTTTTACTTTACTTTACTTTACTTTACTTTACTTTACTTTACTTTACTTTACTTTAATTTTATTATTTTACTTTTATTTAGTTTTATTTTATTTTTATTTTATTACTTTATTTTATTTTATTATTTTATTTTATTTCTATTATTTTATTTTATTATTTTACTTTTATTTACTTTTATTTTATTAATTTAATTTAATTTAAATTTTATTTTATTATTTTATTTCTATTATTTTATTATTTTACTTTTATTTAGTTTAATTTTATTTTATTAATTTAATTTAATTTAATTTTTATTTTATTACTTTATTTTATTTTATTACTTTATTTTATTTTATTTTATTATTTTATTGTTTTACTTTTATTTACTTTTATTTTATTAATTTAATTTAAATTTTATTTTATTATTTTATTTTATTTTATTTTATTTTATTTTATTTTATTTTATTTTATTTTTTATTTCATTATTTTATGTTCATTTATTTGAGAGAGAGAGAGAGCATGCCGTCAAGGGAGAGGCAAGAAAAGAGGGAGAGAGAGAGAATCCGAAGAAGGCTCTGCACTAACAGTGCAGAGGCCTATGCGGGGCTCGAATTCAGACCGTGAGATCATGACCTGAGCTGAAATTAAGAGTCAGCTTCTTCACCAACTAAGCCAGCAAGGCACACACTCTCTGTGGGGTTTTTAAATGAATACATTTCTCTCCATATCATTCAACGAAGCAGTATTTTTATTTTCTTTATTTTTTTTTTAAATTTCAAACTAAGTGTCATTTTATTTTATCTATCTATCTATCTATCTATTTATTTATTTTTAAATGTTTGTTTATTTTTGAGACAGACAGAGACAGAATGCGAGTGGCTTAGGGGCAGAGAGAGAGGAAGACACAGTATTCGAAGCAGGCTCCAGGCTCCAGGCTCCGAGCTGTCAGCACAGAGCCCGATGCGGGGCTCAAACCCACGAGCTGTGAGATCATGACCTGAGCTGAAGTCGGACGCTCAATCGACTGAGCCACCCAGGTGCCCCTAACTAAATTTTATTTAATTATTTTATTTTATTTATT
Source organism: Herpailurus yagouaroundi (assembly GCF_014898765.1). Taxonomy (NCBI): domain Eukaryota; kingdom Metazoa; phylum Chordata; class Mammalia; order Carnivora; family Felidae; genus Herpailurus; species Herpailurus yagouaroundi. The sequence goes on from NW_024412391.1 coordinate 70,611,977, forward strand.
TAACTTTTCCTCGCACTGTTTCTTTCTCAAGAGAAATCCACACCCTTGCTGGGGAGGCGAACAATTACCTTTGCAATGTTATATTGCTCTCCTGAGAATCTTTCTGACAAAACAGTGTTTCCTTAAATGCCAAATTCCTCTCGTCTATTCCTTTTGCAATGGAAACCAACGTTAGCCAAACTGGAAAGTCTTTTTCTTCTTCTCATCTTGTTTTCCAAGCCACCTAAAGCGGTGTCATTTAGTGGCACACTAAACAGTTTGATGTCTTAAATCTGAACTCTACAGCTCTAAGTAGCTATCAGATGTCTTTTCTCCTTTGCATATTTGGAGGCCTTGTTAGTATATTTTAGCACTGCTAGGCATTTATTAGAAACCATCAGTGGCCTAGCATTTTTTTGTTGTTGGATCACCATGGGCACGTACAAATGTATTCACGTAACTGTCCCCAAAGCTACTGTATGGTATGCCCCAAAACCAATATAAACATAATTTTTATTTAATAAAAAATAAAATCATTGTACAACTGATTGGAACTCCAGAGTTAATAAAATGGGGGAAACTACGGTATTAATTCATATTTCAAAAGTAAGTATCTGTGTTTGCTCTGAGAGATCAACCCACACATTCTCACACTTACAGAATGCACAGAATACATGTATATCTACATTCAGACCAACACATTTTTCCCGCTTTTTCTTTCTTGTACATTGTGGATGAAATGCATCAGGTTTAATGTCTGTCTCATAGTATGCAGATATTTACTTATCAGTTTTTGATTTAACATGTATTGATTGGAGGCAGTGTTGTAGTTGCTGTGGATACAAATAAGGTCTATGCATATGGAAAAGGTCTATGTGTCAGGGGGCCTATTTTCTAGTGGGTGAGGCAGAAACTTACCAAGTCAACAAATAAATGAGATAAGAAGAGTGGTAGGTAGAGAAACAGGATAATCCAACAGAGACTGCAAGGGAGATTGTAGAAAATGGCAGGATAATGTCATAAGATGTTAAACAGGTTGATAGATACATGTAGGTCTACTAAATGGCAGGACTTGGGAGGTGAGCTATAAATGATGCGAAAGAACCAGTCAGGAGAAAGCTTGGTAGAAGAGGAAAGAAGTAAAGTCTGTAGGTGGGGAAGAGCTGGGCGTGTTCAAGGAAAAGAAAGAAGGTTACTTTGGAACGTAGTGAGCAAGGTGGAGAAGGCTGTGTGATACTGGTGAAGGAGGAGCCAGACTCTGAGAGGCTTGGCGGGTCAAACAGGATTGTGGATTTTATTCTATCAGCAGCAGTGAAGGGATCTCTGTAAGGTTCTCTGTGATGGAAGATAAAGACTTGGACAAGAACGTTGAGGAGAGACTTACCAAAGATGTATTTTAAAGATAGAACAAGATTAACTATTCACAGTACCCGTATGGATTTACTAACTATTCTCCTCAGACATGCTTTTTTTTAAAAGTTTTTTTTAATGTTTATTTATTTTTGAAAGAGAGACCGAGTACGAGTAGGGGAGGGACACAGAGAGAGTAGACACAGAATCCGAAGCAGGCTCCAGGCTCTGAGCTGTCAGCACAAAGCCCGACATGGGGCTTGAACCCACGGACTGCAAGATCATGACCTGGGTTGAAGTCAGTCACCTAACTGACCGAGCCGCCCAGGCATCCCTCTCACCACATATTCTAAACATAGCCCAAAGAATGTTCCTTTTGAATGTCTACAATATTACCTTGGAACAAAGATTACTTAACCATCAAGGAAATCTTGATAAAATCAGTTATTTAATAAAGATAGTGACAAATGGACAGAAAAGTTTAAATTTGAGACCAGATATTTCAATATATGCATATTAAGTTTAGTTTCCTGTATCATGGTAGAGCTGAAATATTGCAGCAGGAAAGATAGGATTTCACACACACACACACACACACACACACACACACACACACAAACACACACACACACACACACACCTGTGTTTTATATCCATCACATCTTAAGAAATGAAAGCATCACCACGTGGCATTTAAGCAATTTCAGGAAGTGCTGTGTTCACCTCTCCCGTGGACTGAATATTTGTGTCCCACCTAAATTCATGTTGAAATCCTAACTCCCAAGGTGATGGTATTAAGAAATGAGATTTTTGGAAGGTGATGAGTACCCCAATAAAGAGGCTCAAGGCAGATCCCTCACCGTTGAAGGCACTCGAGTCTACTGTCAGAGTATGACCATTAAACATCAGCAAATTAGACAATGTAGTTTCAATGTGTGACAGTCATTGAAAACAGCACATGTCTAACTCAGAAATGTGAGAAAAACCATACATACCTACCTTCTTTTGGATCTTGGCATCATCATCCAAAAGCTACAGTTAGGCTTATAATACAGGCTGACAATCCCTTGGGAACATTAGTTCCGACGGACAATCCAGGAAGAACTATGTGATGCCTAAATGGAGGGAACACAGCCAGATGTATTAATTTGATAGATAAAAATATGATTAAAAGAAAGAAGGAAGCATGTGCAGTGGATAAGAGTATTGGCTTTGGGCACAAACAAACCTGAGTTTTATTCATGGCTCCACAAACGAGGTCCTGGACAATTTTAAACAGGTTGCTTTACCTCTTGGAGCCTCAGTTACTTCTGTATACTGTAGGTAATAATACCCATAGGCTGTAAGGAGAAAAGGAATGAATCAACACACAGAAGGTGCTTAGTAAAGGTCAGATGAAAGGTCTCCCTGATGACCTTATTAAAATTGTAATTCCTTCACCTTTCCCAGTGTTCTGGCTTCTCCCATACCTTGCTCTACTTTTTCTTTTGTTATGTAACACTTTATCACCTTTTAAAATGACATTAATTCTGCTTATTGTATTTTTTGCTGTGTCTCTCCTGGCTAACATAAGCTTCGCAATAGAAGAGACTTTTGTTCGCCTTTGTTCACTGTGTATTCCAAGACTGCAAAACAATGCCTGACACATAACCACAAATGGATATATTCAAGGAACGTCATGAAGTTCAGCGAATAATGAAGTAATAATCAGTGTCGACTCTTAATTCTGCTTTCCTGGATTCTCACATTCCTCTCAAGAGACAAGGCAGCTCCCTGGATAATAGAAAGAGAGCAAGGAGAAAAGTCTCAACCAGTGGTTCTTGGTCTTCACTGAACATGAGAATTGCCTAGGGGGCTTTTTAAAAATTCAGATTACCAGGCTACAACCTTCAACAAGAGCCAGAATCAGATGAGGCCAGGATCAGGCTCTAGTATTTAATTTTTCTTTGTTTGGGGGCGCCTGGGTGGCTCAGTCAGTTGAGTGTCCGACTTCGGCTCAGGTCATGATCTCACGGTCTGTGGGTTCGAGCCCCGCATTGGGCTCTGTGCTGATGGCTCAGAGCCTGGACCCTGCTTTGGATTCTGTGTCTCCCTCTCTCTCTGCCCCTCCCCTGTTCATGCTCTGTCTCTCTCTGTCTCAAAATAAATAAAAACATTAAGAAAAATAAATAAAAAAAATTTTTTTTGTTTGTTTTAAATTTCAGTGTGTAGACAAGTTTGAGATCCACTGATCTAAAGCCATGGCTGCTACAGTTGCTACAATTCCCAACCAAATTATGCTGGTCATTGACACTTATTATTTCCTAGTCCAGTTCCTTCTTCCTGGCAGCGAAGATTGGCAGTGATGATAAGACAATGTGAGCATGCAAAACCCCCTGACATTTTTGTACTAATTTTTAAGCATATTGATAGAAGAAACAATAAATGCGTTCAAGATCCGCAAGATGAAAACATATAAACTCAAAATCAATCTTTTTTTGAATTGAGATAAATTGGCATATAACATCATATTAGTTGCAGGTGTGCAACATCATAATTGAGTCTTTCTATACACTGGGAAGTGATCATCACGATAAGTCTAGTTACCATACATCACCATAAACTAACCCCCCTTACCCATTTTGCCTACCCTTCAACACTTTCCCCCCGATAGCCATCAGTCAGTACCTGTGTACCCAGTCTCTGTACCTATGAGTTTTGTTTTGTTTTTTATGTTCTTCATATAAGTGAAATCATATAATACTTATCTTTCTCTCTCTAATTTATTTCACTAAGCATAATATTCTCAAGCTTCATCCATGTTGTTGCAAATGGTGGCATTTACTTTTTTATGGCTGAATAGTATGATGTATAGATCGATATCTATATATCACATCCTTTTTTATATATTCATCCATCTATGCACATTTAGCTTGTTTTCATATCTTGGCTATTGTGAATAATGCTGCAATGAAAATTGGGGTGTGTATATCTTTTCAAATTAGTGCTTTCATTTTCTTTGGATAAATACCCAGAAGTGGTATATAGCTGGTTTATATGAGAATTCCTTCTTTTTAATGTTTACTTATTATTATTATTATTATTTTGAGAGAGAGAGAGAGGGAGAGAGGGAGACAGCAGGGTGGGCCAGAGAGAGAGGGGCACAGAGAATCTTAAGCAGTCTTTGTGCTGTCAGCACAGATCCTAGTGTGGGGCTGGAACATATGAACCATGAGACCATGACCTGAGCCAAAGTGAAGAGTCAGATGCTTACTGAGCCACCAGGTGCCCTGGAATTCTGTCTTTAATTGTTTTGAGGAATCTTCATGCTGCTTTCTATAATGGCTGCACCAGATTACATTCCCACCAACAGTGGATGAAGGTTCCTTTTTATTTTTTATTTTTTTTAACATCTTTATTTATTTTTGAGAGACAGAGAGAGACGGAGCACAAGCAGGGGAGGGGCAGAAAGAGAGGGAGACACAGAATGTGAAGCAGGCTCCAGGCTCTGAGCCATCAGCACAGAGCCCGATGCGGGGCTTGAACCCACCAACTGTGAGATCATGATCTGAGCCGAAGTCGGATGCTTAACCAGCTGAGCCACCCAGGTGCCCCAATGAAGGTTCCTTTTTCTCCACATCCTTTCCAACCCTTGTTATTTCTTGTCTTTTTGATCAATTTTAGTTTTTTGTGTAATTAAAATTCTTTCTTGTCATTATCTCACATCTTACTAAGAGACTTGTTGATGGAACTGGAGGGTGTTTTGCCAAGTGAAAAAAAAGTCAGTCAGAGAAAGACAGATATCACATGTTTTCACTCATACGTGGAAGCTGAGAAACTTAACAGAAGACCGGGGGAAAGGGAGAGGAAAAAGGAGTTACAAACAGAGAGGCAAACCATAAGAGACTCTTAAATACAGAGAACAAACTGAGAGTGGAAGTCGGGGAGCAGGGGGGCGGGAAGAATGTGAGATGGGAATTGAGGAGGGCACTGGGTGTTGTATGTAAGCGATGAATCATGGGAATCTACTCCCGAAGCCAAGAGCACGCTGTATACACTGTATGTTAGCTAACTTGACAATAAATTATGTGCGTGCGTGTGTGTGTGTGTGTATACATACACACACACACACACACACACATATATATATATACATGAAAGAGACATGTTTAGTAGACTTGTCTTCAGATTTCTTCCAAATTAGACACTCCTATCTCTGATTAAAATGACGTTGTGGTTCGTCCGCATGTCATTTATCCCATTGCAGTGCTATTATGGATATGGGTGGTCTCACTGCTAGGTCAAGCAGGAGCAGTGCTTGTTCCCTTTTACCGAAAGTCTAATTCTCCTGAGTCAGCTGTTCTGTGGGTTATTTTCACTCACACAGTCCAAAGAATGTGAAGCGTTCTGTAGGGCTGCTAGCTGTCTTCCTTGTGTTGTCTGTTTGGCCACAAAGTACGAGTGAATGGTACATCGGTTCGCTTATTATATTTCTATCAAACGCACTGTAACAAAATCCATTTCTTTCGAGTGTTGCTCACAGAAATTTGGAGTATAATCTTTACCGCCGGCATTAGTCTAACTACAGATAAGGGAAATGTGATTTCCTGAAATTCATCAACTCAGCGTCAGGATAAAAGTTCACTGAGATCCCGAGGTTTATTTATTATAGCCACTCGCTGGAAAATTTCTCTCTATAAGAATATAGTTTATTTCAAGTAATGGTAGTGCATCTTAAGAATGCCCAATAGAGTTTAATGATAAAAGTGGCCCCTTGCCTACACTGCACGAGTCTCTGGCCTCCTACTAGTGTTTTATCTCTTTTCCTACTCCTCTGTTCTTCTGTTCTCTACGGAGATGACTTTCGAGGCAGTCCATGGCTGTCTGTGCTTCACTGTTTTGGACACATCTTCAACCCTCAGGACCTAACGCTATCTTTCTCCTCAGGCTTCACAAATTTATGGTATCCAGGCAAACCACTCACCCAGGATTTACTCACACATTCGGAACAACCTGTAGCTAATACCCGCTTGAATAATTCTTAATGATATTATATGTCTCCTTTGAATTCTGTTTATAATCCACTCTGAGTATTTTCCCACATCCCTTCCCTTTCTTACACCTCAGATGTACTTCATAGCATTTTTTTCCCGTATCCTCATAGTCCTGAAAAATGGGAATCAAATTGAACTCCTATCTTTATCAAATATCCAGTTTCTCATCCATGTGTCATCAGATTTGCCATTTCTTCATTTGAAATACATTTCACGTTTGCCCCTGACTCTCACATCCTGTTGCTACTATCTTACTGAAAGCTATAGCTGTACCAACATGCACATACAATAGTTTCTCAACTCAAGAACTCTTGTCCCTTCCCCTACTGATGGGTGTGCCATTTAACTTCCTGCCTACTGTCCGCAAGAACACACACACTTATTAGGTCTATATGAATTTTAGATTTATCTGCCTGAAAGATTTCCTACCTAGCTTTATAAAAAAATATCTTCAGTTGTAGGCTGTCTGGCCTCTGCATTTGTAGATGTTTTCCCCGTCTCTCTCTTCTTCTACATATGTACATATTTTATTTTATTAACAGGGGCACAAATTTTATTCTTGGCGGTTTCAGCTCACATTCCAGTGTCTCCCTTAGTACTTTTCTTCGCTGTGTTCTATATTGACTGTGAATAAATCTTGAAATTTGCTCCATCCAGAGAGCTCTCTGAGGGCAGGAGATCCGTGTTATATTTTTTTTCATTATGGAAAGTACATTCACTCACGTGAGAGAAACTACCATGCTGAAAGCCGAACTGCTTTAATATCTTTTCTTCCTCAAAAGCTTTTATTCAGCGTTTGTATTTCTTTTCTCAACCCAACTCTGAATTAGTGGGCTCTGTATGCAGACTGTTTCTTGACTTTGAAATCATCAAATTCTTGTTTCTTTGGTGTGTAAAAAATTAAAATGCTTATAAATTAGACAAATTACACTTTGCTTCTGCCAGTACCTTTTATAGATTATACCAAGTGATATTATTTTCCCCTAAACTCTCAGATTATAAAAATTGATGATGAGGATATTATGGGGATTTTTAAGGAACTAATTTTTTACTCGTAACTCCTGGTTATAACTTTGAAGAAATCTTTTTTAGGATACTCAAAATAATGGCATCTCGGTGCCTCAGTCTGTGCAATGATAACAAATGTAAGTTTATCTCCTTATAAGCTCAGAGAACTAAAATAAATGTATTTCTTAGCGCTCCTCTAAAGTTATGTGGTGCCAAGACATGGGTTTATTTGAATTCATTCATCTAATTTGAAAGCTGTGCCAGGCTAAGACTTTCTAGATTGTACTGGAAAGAGTTACCATGGCTCTGAGACAAAGGTAATTATCAGAACGTATATATGCAAGGCACTCTTCTTGATAAACATATTGTTCCCCTTTGACTTTTCTTTTTTTTTTTTTTTTTTTGTTTTCAACGTTTATTTATTTTTGGGACAGAGAGAGACAGAGCATGAACGGGGGAGGGGCAGAGAGAGAGGGAGACACAGAATCGGAAACAGGCTCCAGGCTCTGAGCCATCAGCCCAGAGCCCGACGCGGGGCTCGAACTTACGGACTGCGAGATCGTGACCTGGCTGAAGTCGGACGCTTAACCGACTGCGCCCCCCAGGCGCCCCCCCCTTTGACTTTTCAAATGTTGAAAGAAATAATTCATTGCAGGAGGCGACGAGGGTGTAGTGTGAAAAGTTTATTTTAAAAGTTCTATAATAGGGGCGCCTGGGTGGCTCAGTCGGTTAAGCGTCTGACTTTGGCTCAGGTCATGATCTCACGGTCTGCAGGTTCGAGTCCCGCGTTGGACTCTGTGCTGACAGCTCGGAGCCTGGAGCCTGCCTCGGATTCTGTGTCTCTCTCTGTCTCAAAAATAAATAAAAACATTCAGTGTCTAGTGCAGTGCCGGTCACTTAAGAGGCCTTCAATATGCTCTATTGAATGTGAACTCATTACAAAATGTCCGCAGCAGCTTAATCACCTCAGGTAAAATGTAGCCCGAGGTAGGAAAGACCATCTGAATAAAACCCGTTTTTATTTGTGGATTCAAACGCATTGTTTGAGCACATTTGGAAACTAGATGCAGAAATGCACATTAAGTACATGCGTACGCATACTTTTTTTGTTTTTCAAGGGGAGCTTCCTTTTGCATGGTTATATTATTGTTTATTTGCTTCTGCATTCATGCATTAAAATGGATGCTGAAATAATAATGCTGTGTCACACCGCGTGCTGGACAAAGAATCATTTGAGTGTCGGGAATGGAACACTGCACTGCAGTGAGGTAGGAGCCTCCAAAAAGGAGGTCATTGCAGATCAAGGAACTGCGTCCCAGCGGCCCTGGAGGGGTCTGCTGGACCCTTTATGATCGAGCAGTCGAGAGGAATAATGAGAAGATGAAGGGAAGTAAACCAAGAGACATAATTTATGCAAGTGTGGAGACACCTGCTAATTTGTCATTTCCCCCTCAATTGCTGTGAAGCCTCCACGCAGTGCACACCCAGAGTTTGCCTTCACCGGCCCGATGGACCGTGGTTCAAGTTTAATCCCGGAGCATCCGCCGACTGTACCTGAACAGCATTCATTTTCTATGACGTCTAACAGAGAATATTCAAAGAAAATACGCTTAAAACATGAAAAGTTGCACTCGATTAAAAATATATGTATTTATGTTGCTCCTTGGTGTGCATAAAATTTTTGACTTATTGGTTACAACCGACCTCTACTTTCACGTTTACAAGAAAATGAGCCCTGCATGTTGAAGGTGGAATTCTTCATTGTACTCCAATAAATATTGAGCAAAGCACTTGCTAGAATCTTTGGGCACGAAAGAGACAAGTGAGACACAAATTCTGTCCTCTAAGAGCGATTTAGTGGGGCTTAAAAATCACTCTTCCTATGGAATAATAGACACCAAAGTGCCAAAAGGGAGCCGGCACAGGTTCTCCGGGTGGGAGACATTGTACCCAGAAGACGACCGTGCTATGCCTGCAGGGAACAGCAGCCTTTAAGGCACATCTTGAAAGAGTGTTTGAGGAGTCAACACGTGTGAGAGAAAGGCACTGGCCCAGGCTAAAGAGTCTTAGTAAACACAGGACATATTTAAAACATTTTAAGTTGTTCTGTTTTGGAGAGTATGCTGCAGTATAATACAGAGTTTGATGTGTTTTGAAAATGTGAAGAAATCCTTTCACAGGTTTTACTTTTTAAAAAACTAAATTTCAGGGCACCTGGGTGGCTCAGCCAGTTGAGTGTTGGACTTCAGCGCAGGTCATGATCTGGCGGTTTGTGAGTTCAAGCCCCACATCGGGCTCACTGCTGTCGGCACAGAGCCCGCTTCAGATCCTCTGTCCCTCTCTCTCTGCCCGTCCCCTGCTTGCCCTGTCTCAAAAATAAATAAAAACATGAAAAAAATTAAATTTTGAGCTAACTGTGGACTCCTGGGAAGTACATACATAGTACAGAGTCTCGAGTACCCATTACTCAGCTTTCCCCAATAGTGACATCTTCTACAACTATAGGAGAATATCAAAACCAGGAAATTGACTCTGATATATTACCATTAGCTGAAATGCAGACCTTACTCAGTTTTCTCTATTTTTTCAACTTGTATTCATTTGTATGTGTGTGTTAGTTTTTATCAGAGGAATAATATAATTGGAGTTGGGCTTTAAGAAGATTATCTGGCGACAGTATACAGACAAGACTGGAAGCCGGGAGATCAAATAAAAAATTATTACACTAAGTACACCACAGGGATAATGAGATCCTCTAATAGATAATGCCCAGCACAGTGCCGGATGCAAGGAAACTGCTTAGTGAGTGAGTCAGATTTATATTTCTGGACGGCATTTTTTCAAGTTACACACAAAAAATGCAGTTCCTTTGCCATTTGACAATGTGTGTGCAATAACAGAAATCAGAGGAATAACACATAGTCAAGAACCCAGTGAGGTTCTTAGACCAGCACGGTGAGCAGCGTACCCAGAAACCCAATACACGGAGACTAGAAAAACGGGACGATTCTCATCTGGCAAGAGGTGGGTTAGCTCAGGTCAGAGAAAGATCAGATGGGTGACTCCCAGGCCGTAAATCTGCAATCAAGAGGGATAGATGAGGAGCAAGGATGCACGGGCTTCCTGCCCCGACTGCCCAGTGAAAGTTTCATCGTTTCCACCTGAGCCTGCTGACAGCTAGCTGTAATCTCAACATAAAAAAAAAAAAAATCTGCTTTTCCAATCCCAGGCCTTTAAAAAAAATCCAATCTCCTATGAGAAAATTCAGAAGAGGGTTCTTCGCGGTTTTTAAATTGAAGTAAATGCAAAGAGAATTTGCCAACACTGTGCATCTCCTCGTGCACTCAATGTAAGGATCAGATAGTGTTGTTTCTCTTAGGCCTCAAAATCTCCTATAAATATTTCAATATTTGCTGGGTAGACAAAATGGGAGTTTGTGGAAGTTAAAATATGTCATTTGCTGGCCGAAGGATTATGAGCAAGTTATTTAAACATTTTCTAAAACGTAACGACCTTGTCAGTAATATAAAAATGTTGGAGTCAAAGGTGTCCTTCTCTTCTAACACTCTCAAAAAAATCTCATTTTGTTAATTCCCGCATACCTTTTTATCACTGTTCAACTTTTTTCAGCATTTAGTGGTGATTGGTGGCTAGCACCCAGTAAATATTCAATGCGTGCTTTCTGAATGAATTATTTGGAGATTCTTAAGTACATTAAAGCTTCTTTCAAGAATTTTAAGTAGTTTTGAGATCTTAATGGAGTGAAACTCTATTCAGCATGAAATCTTTGCCACTTGGCCTTTTTGTCCTTTATTTTTCATGTGTTTAAAAAATATGAAAGTCACTTGAACTCTTTGGGATTCAGTTTCTTCTCTGTAAATAAGGGAATTGAGCTTTTAAAAGTGTTTCTATTCCTGAAAACCAATGGCATTAATTAGTGGAAAAATTATGCACATCTCATGTAGCAGTATTTCAAATTAAATTCCACTTGGTTCCTTAACTCTGCTTGTATAAGTTGCAAACGTACTTTTAATAAAATTCACAAAATAACGCACTTAAATTAAATTTGTCTACATATTTAATCACATTACTTGTTAATAAGTACAAATATAACGAACTATAAAAATAATAGCTACCATTCAGTGCGTCTTTTACTAAGTTGCAAGCATTGAGGTACCACTGTTTTACTCAGGAAATCCAAGGCCCCTGAGATTAACTCTCCTGTGCAAGGTCGCACATTCAATAAGCGGTGTAGTCAGGATTTTCACATAGGTAGCTGGGCTTCAGGGCCGTGTAGTTTGCCACTACTCCCATTGTAGGTCACTGTGTGCCACTTCCAAGATGGAAAAGAGAAAGGCTCTGAATATTATTTTCTGAGTTAGGCAATAGAACAATAGTTGAATGTCTTCTTGGTAACCTTGAACAATAGCTTGAACTCTGAACTTCTAACAGCCTCTCCTGATCCTAGAAACTCTGCTGAACTGCAAAGCCAGCTCGCATTTGGGGACATTCCAATCAAGGGATATAGATAACTCAGGAACCAGAAATAGCCATTTACCTTAGTTCATCTGAAGAAAGAATCTTTCTGAAGTAGCCAGCTTGCTCTTTGACTACCAGAGCTATCCATTCAGTCTGATTAGTTGTTCGAAATTATCCTTCTCCTGAAACATAAGAGCATAGCTGGCAAATTATTTCAGTTATTAATCATGAGTCTCATTTCAATGGATACAAAATTTTCCAAACACTGTAAGCTCCACATTTATTTGCTGCTCAGGAAGGTCGATTTCTGCTCAGAAGTTTGAGGAAAATAGTTCAATACTTATATATTTGTGAATCTCCTAGGAAATATGCACCTAATTTTCAGGATTTTTCAGGTATGACCTCCCTTCATAGTGTACATGTATACAATAGAGTTACTCAACTGTATGCTTTTAAGTCATTAAATGGTTTTGTATAAACTAATCCTCAGATAACATCATGAAAATACCAATTTTTTAAATTAAACAAAACAGTTCTATTTTTGCCTCTTTTTAGCTCTTCCCTATTCTCTCCTCAAAGAATGATTGAATTATACCATATTGACCGTTAGGTTCTTATTAATATGTGTAGTAATACAATACTGAACAGATTGTGTTGAAGTTGGAGTTTAAGCTCTTGACATGTGCTGAATTCAACAGATAGTTTAACAGTAAAACAAACAAAAACCATTTTTTTTAAAGCATCTGAGTAAAGAAAACAAAACAAAGTGCCGTTACACTCATTTTCCTCCCTAGAACATTGGATCCCAAAGGCCCTACATAGAGAAATAATTCCTTGGGCTTTTAATAGGTGTTACTGTAAATAGTTTGAGGGGCTAGTTAAATAAGGTTGAACAGGTTTTACTCTCACAGAACTTTTTACTGTCTTTAACATCTAATTTATTTAATGAAATGCTTTCCAAATCTAACTTGACCATTATCAAACGTTTCATGGGTATGTTTCATGGAACCACAATAATATTCAGATTAGTAGTCTTCAGGAGAAGCTGGACCGTAGAATCACTTAGTGAGTTTATAAAGAATATCTGTGCCAGGAGCAATCAAGTCTGAGTCTTTGGAGGATGGGAATCTACAGTAGACAGAAAAACAGCCCCCCAAAGATGTTTTCTTTGTAATTCCTAGAATTTGTCCCACGACAAAGGGGAATTAAGGTAACAGATGGAATCAGTTTTGTTAACAAGCTGACCTTCGATTATTCTGGAATATCCAGGTGGTCCCAATGCATTCACAAGGGTCCTTAAATGTGATAGAGGGAAGGAAGCAGGTGATTCAACGTGAAGGTAAAGCAGAGTGAGGAAGACTGTCTGAGGTGCAACAGGCTTTCAAGTCAGAGGAAAGGGGGCCTCAGGCCAATGAGTGCAGGCAGACGTTGGGAGTCAGAAAAAAATGAACAAGAAAATAGATTCTCCCCTAGAGCCTAGAGAAAGAAAACAGACCTACCAACCTCGTGAGGTGTGTCCAGTGAGAATCATTTTGGACTTCTCTCCAAAGCAGTAAGGTAATAAATTTATGTTGTTTTGAGTTGCTAAATTGGTAGCAATTTGTTACAGCAGTCTGAACACAGGACCCAAGCCTTGGTAATTTTTAAGAGCTATTGGGTGATTGTAATTTGCAGCCAGGTTGAGAGGCACAGATAGACAATGAGTATGTCGGCTTATTGGAATCTAAAAAATTATTTATTAAATGCTAGTTACTGGCACCCACCACCAGGGTTTCAAAATCATGTTCAAAATATTAACTTACTTAATATTCATAACTTGATAAGATTGGAATCTTAATTATGAGAAGCACATATTTTTTTTTTTTGAAGGAAGTTGTCTAATGTTACCTAATAACTATGGGGCAGGCATCAAACTCACACAGGCTGGCTCCCATAACCTCTTTCATAGTTGATTCTAGTGTACAGCCTCAGTAGTTCTACTTTTTTTTAAGTTTATTTATTTTGAGAGAGAGGGAGAGAGAGAGAGAGAGAGAGAGAGAGAGAGAGAGAGTGTGTGTGTGTGTGTGTGTGTGTGTGTGTGTGAGACAGCAAGTAAAGGTACAGAAAGACAGGGACAGAGAGAATACCAAGTAGGTTCCATGCTGTCAGCACAGAGTCTGATGCGGGCTTGATCTCACGAACCATGAGATCATGACCTGAGCAGACATCAAGAGTCGGAGACCTAATTGTGTAAGCCACCCAGGTACCCCTAGGTAGTCCTATTTTCAACATTAGCATTAGAATCCTTGACTATTTTGTGAGTTCCTTGTTAACAGAAAAAGTAGAAAGTTAGAAATGAAAACTGCCAGTGAGAATGAAAACATGGATGGCTAATAATGAAAAATATAAAATCATTCATTGTTTAAGAACAAATTTAGGCGGATTATAAATATTACTAACTGTAGCATTGTTGAGTGTTATTGAGAGTATTACTCCATTGGAGTAGAGTTCATCTTAATAACTCATTTGTTAAGATTCAGTTTTCTTCTGTGTAGTCTCATTAGTGAGAAGAAGTATATGTTTATAAATTCATTATAGTATAAAAATGTAATGTTAATAATAGGAAAGAACATCACTTGGTTGAGTATTTAGTAGGTGGGCCATGGGTTTTCAGAACCATTCAAAAAATGTGTTACAGTCTATGTTATGTGCCATATGGAGAACCTGCCTGTTTGCATGTCAGATGTCTTCAATTTATTGAAAAATCAATGGCTGTTTAAAACCAGCTGAAATGTCAACATACTTTGACATTTTGGTGACATACTTAGGAGAAGGACAAAGACACCAAAACAAAGCTATAAAATCCAGTGGAAGACGTATTTCTAACGTAGTCAGATTTTACGAATCGGAAAGGCAAAGATAAAGAGCAAAACCAATTGCCTTGTGATTGGGTACTTGCCATCTCTGTTCATCCACATTAAAGACGATAATACAAGTATATGTTCAGCCTTTGAAATTTCTTCTATTCCTCTGAGGATTGTAATGAAAAGAGCACTGAACTAAAGACAAAACGCTAGCTAGTAGTGTGGCTCTGAATATAAACCATAAAACCACAGCAATTACTCCTGATCTATAAAAGGAGTATTGCACCTGTGTTTTCCCCACCTCCAAGGATTGTTAAAAATCAAAAGACAATGCATGGGAAAGCACTTGGAGAATAGCAAAGCCCTATGTAAATAATTATTCCACGCAACAAGCCACAGTCAATCTTGGCTGCAGACATTCTCTATCCCTGCATCACAAATGACTCCAAAATTTTATAGCTTGAAACAACAGTTATCTCCTAGTATCTTAGGTCAGAAATCTGTCCATGGCTTAATTAAATCTCCTCCCTCATAGTCTCGCACAGGCTGCAGGCCAGGTGTGCAGTGTGGCTATAAGCATCTCCAATTTCAACTGGGGAAGCATGTGCTTCTAAACTCATTCATATCCTTGTTGGCAGGATTCATTTCCTCATGGGTTATTGCACTGAGGGCTTAAGTTTCTCACTCTGTGTTGGCTGAAGGTTTCCTTCGATTCCTTGGCACGTGGGCCTCTCCAATATGGTATCTCGTTTCCTCAGAGTTTGAGAGCCAAGAAAGCAATAGGAAAAATACAGCAAGGTGGAAGTTAAAGTCATTGGTCACCTAACTGTGGAAATGACATCCCATCACTTTTGCTATATTTTATTCATTAAAAGGTAGTGTTGAGGCCCATTTCATACTCAAAGGGAAGTGACAACATGATGGTGTGAAAATCAGCAAGTGGGGATCATTGAGGGTCTTCTGCCTTTCACATGGATCATCCTCTATTACCTACACATACCCTGGGCTTGGTAGGATTTGAGTTACCACTGAGGACTTCTTTAAAACTTTGCTCAAATGCAGTTCAACCTTCATGGCACAACTCCATTATGATCTCTTTTTGTACGTTCCTTTGAGTTTCTCAGTTATATCTGCTTACCTTACATACCATCTCCTGCTTTTTGTAATTACGATCCTACATTTCATATTATCCATTTAAAAGGACCCTACAGGTAGGAATTGTATCTTACACCTGTTTGTGTTTGCTCAGGGAGCTAAGGGCAGTAAAAACTACAAAATGAGCATTCTATGCATATTTATTGAATTTTGTTGTTGTTTTTTTTAATGCAAAGGTTAAAACCAGCTGTTTTTAGGTCTTTCTACTAAAGGGCTTACTTGAAGCCACCAAGAATCAATGATAACACTTTGAAATCCTCTCACTGCAGGGATTCCTGCCAGTTTTGTTGTTGTTGTTGTTGTTTGTTTGTTTTTCAAAGGACATCTCTGGTCTGCCTTGATTCACTGAGAGCATTAACTTCCAAATAATGGAACCATTTGAGCTCAACAGTAAGGTCCTAGATTTTCTGGCATTTATTCATGGTCAGTGCACACTTTTGTTGCGTGAATTGTTTGGTGGCTAAATATTTCTAGTTATTGAGATGTTCTAGAGCAGGCTTAATTTTAAGGCACTATTTCCCTTGAGTATGAAGTTTTAATGAGAAATTTTTCATTTGCATTAACTTACTAAACAACTTACTGTATGGGTGATTATTTTTTAGTGTTACTCTGTTGGTGTGTAAATGGAGCTATACTCCAGAGAAGTCACTTTGATAATAACGTGGATAAAAGACTATCTGGGGATCTATGAAGTTAAATTCGCACCGTAGAATCAGAGCCAACATTTCCACTCCTTTGGGGGTATTTACGAAGTGTAGCCCCACATGCCTAACACTGTAATCTTAGAAGCTAATGGGAGATGAATTCATTTCAATTTAAAAGATTTCAAAGGTTTCACTGGCCTCTCCTCAAGAACACTTACATGGCTCGATAATCTGAAAGTGTTCCACAGGGGTTTTGGGTTAGAAAATCTACTTTTAGTTCTCTTCACTAAAGTTAATCTAAAGAAGTGTTGGAGACCGCATATTTTAGGGCAGCTCACTATAAGATTCTCCACAGAATACTTCTCCAGCCTCTCCCACCCCCTACGTGCTCCTAGCCATTATCATTTCATCCAGGGAGAATTGCAGAAAGTCTGGACTAAATTTGGCTTCTCCTCAAAGCTCTTCCCCCATTAATAGTCCCTGTGTAGGAAACAGCCAGTATTCAAAGTTAGATTTTTGGCTAAGCAAATGGGATTTAATCTATTTGTTCAGTGGTCCATGTACTCGGAAACATCATGGGGTTTGATGCGGTGTGCTGAATGCCAAGTTCTAGGAAGCAGTCAGCTTTCTTATGATATTTCACTGCATTTTGATAGAGAAAAATAGTGAACTGATTGAAAAATAAAATTGGGCACAAAGTGAGATTGGGTTTTAGTCCCGGCCACATGGAGAGATTCATTTTGTCCTTGATTAAGTTATTCTTCCATTCATTTGACAAAAAGTGAGCTTTACTCCTACAAGTGAGGGTAGAATCATTGTACACAATGGTGTCAAAAGGTTCCAGCTTTCCTGGACCTTCTATTCAATAGGTAAATGGATGATGAGCACAGAATCAGGCAGACCTGCATTATGCCAGATGAAAAGTGTTAGTGAAAAAAATAAAGCTTGTAAAGCAACAGAAAGTAACAGTTAGGTGTGTGCAATCGCAAAATGGCATAGGAGCACTGACCTGAAGGAAGAGAGCGAGTGTTTATGTGAGTCTTAGTGAAGTGAGAAGCTCTGAAAGAAGCAGGAAACACACAGAGATAAAGGAGGGGGAATTTTGTGGATGTGAATACCATTAAGAAAGCTCAAAAGGAGATATGGGGAGAAGGGTAAGAAATGAAATCTGACAGGTAGGGATTGGTATCCATATCATATTGGGACAAGTAGGCCCCTGTAAAAACTTTGAATTAGATTGTAAATCGGAGAGAAAGCCATTAGAGGGTTTTAAGCAAAGCGGTCCATTTGTCTACTGTTTCAAAAGGATCGATCTGGGAATGCCTGGGTGGCTCAGTTGGTGGAGTGTCCAACTCTTGATTTCAGCTCAGGTCATGATCTTAAAAACCGTGAGATGGAGCCATGTGTCGGGCTGTGTGCTGACAGGGAACCTGCTTGGGATTCTCTCTTTCCCTTTCTCTAGGCCCCTCCCCTGGGCTTGCGTGTACTCTCCCTCTCAAAAATAAATGAAGGAATAAATATTTAACAGGATCCATCAGCCTGCTGTTGGGAGAATATACTCCAGGAGAACAGGTTTGGGGGAAAGCAAGAGGCAATAGCAAAAATACAGTTGAAATAAGAGTATTGGACCAAGATAGTAGCAATTAGGATAGAAGAGAGATGATTGATCTAGTTCATGGTGTCAACCGATAAGATTTGCTGGTGGAGTGGCACATAGGGTGTTTGAGCGAGTGAGGGTTTGAGGAGGACCCCGATACCAAAGTTGTAAGATGAAAATGGCATTCCTGTAGATAGTAAGACGATGGGACGAACAGACTGTGGGGAAGATAGAGGGCTCAGTGTTACAGGTTTTAATTATGAGATGTATGATTAAATTAAGTAGAGCTGTTAAATTCATAGTTGAATGAGTAAGTATATGAATTCCAAACTAAAGGAAATAAATGTAGGCATCTTCAGCATTTAGATAGTGTTTAGAGTTAAGGAACTGGTTGAAATGATTCAAGGTGCAAGTATGTAAATGAAAAGGAAGTTCAAGGACTAAGCCCTGGGGCATGCTAACATTTAGAGACAAGGCAGTTAGGGAGGGCCCAGTGAAATAGGGGCAATGAGACCGTCTGTAAAAGAACTTGGGAGACTCCTTGAAATCGAGTGGGAGAGAGCCAAAGCATAAGAGACTTTTGAGAACTGAGAGCAAACTGAGGGTTGATGGGGGGTGGGAGGGAGGAGAGGGTGGGTGATGGGTATTGAGGAGGGCACCTTTTGGGATGAGCACTGGGTGTTGTATGGAAACCAATATGACAATAAATTTCATATATAAATAAATAAAAAAAAAAGAAATCCTAATATATAGTAAGTCCTGTGATCCAGTGATGAATAAAATAGTTTCTGCCCTTGAGGATTTCACAGTTTACTGGTGCTTTAAGTTATTTATAGAGAGTTGTGTAGAATGTGCTGTGGGCTCAGGAAAGACAAAGGCTGCTATCTCTCACTTTGGGACACCAGCAATGCTTCAGAAATAAAAGGATGCTTGATCGAGCTTTGCAACAGGACAGGAGTTGACCATGTAGATCCGGGAGTGGGGGGCATTCCAGGTGCAAGGAATAGCATGTTTGAAGGTCCCAAATTGGAACAAATGTGTTGGCAAGAGGGCAAGGAGGCAGCAGTCTTAGGAACAAACGCATGTTGTGGAGTCACAGTGAACTGGCCTCTGGCACCTGGCGACTGTGTCATTTGGGGGAACTTAATTGCTTTCTGTGCCTCTTGGGTTCCTTATGTATAAATCCTGGCGATTCGTTCCTCCCTTGATTCCTGTGAGGACTAGGAGTGGGCATCTTCAATATTTGCCTCTACGATTACACGACAGTAGCTGCCCAGTACAGGGTAGTGTTGCTGACCTTGTTCCTGCATCAGCCAAGTGCCAGGAGAGTGGCCTTGAGAGCCAAGACTGAAGGAGGTGCCTGTGTATCTTTATTTCTTTGGGGAGAAGTGGAAACACCGAAACTAGGAATGTTAGGACCAGACGCTGGATTGTGTAAAACAGCTGTCACAATTACCAAGGAAGACTGAGGAGAGGGAAGAAGAAGAAATGAGGAGAGGAAGCGGGGAGATAAAGGCAACGCCCAGGAAGAGGGAGATAATGTCAAAGGGATGGATGGACTGAGGGATGGACAGAAGGGAAGGACAGGAGAGGGGGAGAAAAAAGAAAAAACAATGCCTCAGTGCTTACATGTGCCATCCACTAGGCTAAGAACCTTAACAGGTACACTACCAATCACTACTCACATTCCCGTGAAATGGATATTATTACAACCATTTTACATCTAAGGAAACAGCCTCTCAGAGAGACTGCATCATTGGCCCAAGTTTTGCCGGGTGGTAAGCAGGGTGGAGGCTTGGAATGCAGGGATCTCCAGAAAAGCCAGGATTCAGAACCAGGCTTGTCTGACTGAACAGTAGGCAGGGAGAAAGGGTGGCCGCTCACCATCAGTGAGGGCCCCAGGAGAGCCTGAAGAGCGGGCTTTGTAGGAAAAGGGGTGAATTTGTTACTGCCGAGAGACAGCCAGATCATTTCAGCTGAGGCATTGCCACACCAAAAGGTTTTCTGGCTTGCATAGACTAGGTATGTGATTTCATTCACGGAAGAAAACTGGGAGGACCGCGAGAGCTTTGGCAATTTACTAAGATGAAGCTGTTCTTGGGGCTTAAGCTGACTTCTTTATATCACATGGATCACCTGAGCTGTTAGCTCATTTGCTCTGTCAATTCTGGTCTCTGGACCCGTGGCATTTTGATTATGATTGTGAAATCCAGAATGTTTCCCTCTTCAACTTACTTAAAACTAAAAACTCTGTGAGCCCTTGGAGTTTATTTAGAACTTAGAAATCTCTGCCTTAGTTTTATAAAAGCAAGCTCCCTCCTCCTCCCTGTGCGCGTGCTCTCTCTCTCTCTCTCTCTCTCTCTCTCTCTCTCTCTCTCACACACACACACACACACACACACACACACACACACACACACACAAATAGAAGCCACACTCCAAGGTAGTCCTCTG
Source organism: Herpailurus yagouaroundi (assembly GCF_014898765.1). Taxonomy (NCBI): domain Eukaryota; kingdom Metazoa; phylum Chordata; class Mammalia; order Carnivora; family Felidae; genus Herpailurus; species Herpailurus yagouaroundi. The sequence continues at coordinate 70,632,519 of NW_024412391.1, forward strand.
CTGGAAAAGAGGGCGCAGAAATTTAAATTCTGGGGATTAGTGGGATGCAGGCGAAGATAAGGCTTTAGCAATAAAGTGATTAATTAAAAAGGCAATTTAAAGTTTTTGATTGAAGCTGGAAATTTTGATAGAAAGCTGAATGTTTAATGCTCAGACTTCTCTCTAGAGTTGCAGACCTAAATCACATTCTCCTGGGTGACTCCCTGGGTGAATCGTCCCCAGGGTGCTTACATGTCTCTGAAGCATTACAGTCAACATGTCCCGAATTAAACTGGATGTAAAGTTTAAAGATTGGACTCTTCTATCTAAAAAGCTAAGTTCCAGGGGCGTCTGTGTGGCTCAGTCTGTTAAGCTTCTGACTTCGGCTTAGGTCATGATCTCACAACTTGTGGGTTTGAGCTCTGCAAGGGGCTTTGTGCTGACAGCTCAGAGCCTGGAGCCTGCTTCAGATTCTCTGTCTCCCTCTCTCTCTGCCCCTCCCCTGCTTTCTCTCTGTCTCTCTCTCTGTGTCTCTCTCTGTCTCTCTGAAAAAAATAAATAAAAAGCCGAGTCTTCATTCTCCCACAGTTGATTGGATGTGAATCCAGGCTGCCGTTGCCCTGGTGTATCTCACTTTCCTAGTAGATTCAGACCAGGTTAAACCTGTGTCCTCACCCTCCACCTTGAGGGTGCTTGTCCCACGGAGGGACTATGAGCGAGAGTGAGAGTCTACATGGGTGTGTGTAGTGGACCCATACATGGATCCTTTGTCTCTCACTCACGGGAAGAGCTGTCACTGTTGGAACACGAATAGGACTCTTTGTAAATCCACTTGGTTCTTTCTGTGAGCTTCTCAGTGGGAAGAAGTTGATGTGGATCTTTAAAGTTAACTAGGAAAAAAACCACAACTTTAATATGCTTGGATAGTTGTTCTAAGCTATACGGTTTTGAGCTATTCAGTGATTTATATGCACGGTGACATAGTAAAACACGATTTGGCTCTTCATGTTTAATTGGGCATTATCACTAACAGTAATATTTGCTAGAGACCCACCAGTGTGGCCAGGAATGTATTTTTTTGCCTGGGATCTTGTTGCTTCAAGGGAACCAAATGGCTTTTGGGAATTTGAGAGAGCAAAAAGTTGTTTTTTTTTTTTTTTTTCCACCTACTGTGAGGAGAAAATCAGGCAGATACCTAATGCACGAGTTTTGTTTAGATGGTGTAAACTTTGGCCCATTAAGCAAATTGATTGGATGTTCTGAGAATGAGATTGAGAGCGGGAGGGAGGTTTGTCCTTTGGGGTTTGGAAAGAAAAGTAGTGTTTCACACACCATTGTTATTTCTGAGCATGGAATACTTGAGGGAGGGAAAAACCCTTCTGAAATTTTGCAAACGGGTTCTTGAATCATTGAAATAACACCGGTGTGACAGTCTTTTTTTTTTTTTTTTAATATTTTAAATGTTTTTTTTGTTTGTTTGTTTTGTTTTGTTTTTGAGAGAGAAACAGAGTATAAGCTGGGGAGGGGCAGAGACAGAGAGAGGGAGACAAAGAATCTGAAGCCGGCTCCAGGCTCTGAGCCATCAGCACAGAGCCTGACATGGGGCTCAGACTCATGAACCCTGAGATCATTACCTGAGCCAAAGTCAGAAGCTTAACTAACTGAGCCACCCAGGTGCCCCCCCCTGGTGTGCCAGTCCTGAGAGTGATACCTATCCGGGTCCTTGAGCAACCTGTTGAGAAGCATAATTCAGGGGCTTTGGGAAATTTCCATGATGTGATCTGGAACTTCTGAGAATGCAGACCAGCTGTCTTTTAATGGTACCTTAAATCTGCGCAAAAGCCATTGGCTCCAGTGACAAATATGAAGGAGCATGGATAGGGTTGGGGACAGGGCTTGATTTTACTGAACTTTGTAAACTCAACTGTTACTGTCTGACCAATAGTGGGGAGTGAGACTTGAAAATGAATTGATACTGCTTTTGTCAGCTATGATGATTGGTGGCTAGAATCTGGTTTTGATTTGGCTGAAAATAATAAATGGGAGTTATCTGATGTGCTGAATGTTGTAGAGCAATTCATACTTCGGCACAAAAATTCATAGTGATCAATAGCTCAGCGAAAATCTGTCCAGAAAGATAAATGACTCAGTTTAAATGTTGATAAGGTATTTAAAGACATGAGCTCTTAAGAGTGTGGTAGCACTAATTTGTTTTACCACCTGAAAAATACTGAATTGAAGTTTTTGATGCTGGAAAACACCCCTCAATATTGTCCAGGTACCATCCTGAATTCTTGCCTAGTTGACCTCATATGTGAACTTCCATAAATCAGCATCTTGAGTAGAGGTGAATGGGTTATCTTCCCTTATGCTCATGGCTGGGAACTCCAAGTGATATTTCTAAAGATGTTCCTTTTCAGAGGGAATACAATAAAAAAAATAAATGATGTCCTTTCCCTCCTCCTGGAGATGAGGTTGTCTTTGTCAGTTCTGTTACACAAATGGATATGGACTACCTATTATTATGTGCATTCAGTAGGCTTGGCTGTGGGATCTAATGTAAAGAATACTGAACTTGAGTTTATATTACCTGGTTTTGTAAGCTGGGCTGAGATGAATATTGGGAACGCCATCAAAAAGATAGTACTGCCAGTTGACCAGTTAGCAGGAACAGGATGTTGGGAGTCTCCTGACCCCCTACCCTCTCTCGGAAAGTGGATTAGAATTGTTTTCCCGACTCCGAGAGCCTGGTCCAAAAACAAAGCCTTGAGATGGTGATGGAATGTTGAGAACACTTGCATTGTATGCATGACTGAAACCAGTTAAGGCCTCTCTTCTATAAAACTTTAAAGAGTGGCAGGAAGGTGCAGGGACCCACTAGTCTTGCCCCAGCCCAAGACTCGCCTCATGCGTAAGTTCCCTTGCTTATTAAAACTGCCACCTTGGGGCGCCTGGGTGGCGCAGTCGGTTAAGTGTCCGACTTCAGCCAGGTCACGATCTCGCGGTCCGGGAGTTCGAGCCCCGCGTCAGGCTCTGGGCTGATGGCTCAGAGCCTGGAGCCTGTTTCCGATTCTGTGTCTCCCTCTCTCTCTGCCCCTCCCCCGTTCATGCTCTGACTCTCTCTGTCCCAAAAATAAATAAAGGTTGAAAAAACAAACAAACAAACAAACAAAAAAACTGCCACCTACCGACATGGAGGGGGCTGCCTCTTTCTTCCATCTGTCCCTGCCCTCCGCATACCAGGTGCCAATTTCAGATTATACCCAGGGATCACCCAAGAGGGTTGTGAACTAACACCAACAGAGAGCCATTTAACTTCCTCTTCTATATTTATGTCAGAACACGAGTACCTATGTCACAATGATAAGAGAAACAAGATAAAATTGGGGAAAGCTGGGTCCAAGGCTCTGTTACGTATAAGACATTGTGCTCAATTTTGAAAGTGGAATTTTGCTTACTACTTGACCAGTGTATAAAATGAGGCAAAATGATTGCCCCCACAAGCCCCTCCAAATTCTGTAAGTCCTACCAAAAGAAAAAAAAAAGAAACTATGAAAATTCATGGAAGTGGTATTGGTGAGAACAGTTGATTTAGGAGATGCAGTTTCTTGAACAAATACGTGTTAAAGCTTCACCAATTGCATATGGAATCTATAATGGTAACCTAGAGAAAATACATAGAGGTGATAAATGGAGATAATAACAAGTAAGCAACTTGATAAAAAGGATTACAAAGACCTATAGAAATGGTTACATTTTGCCCTTCGTAGGGGCCTTATCTTGCTTGTGTTTTCTCAAGAGTGAGCATTTGATACTTGTCGTTGAATCAAATGAACCTTCAATTTTCAACTTAATTTTCAGAACCAGTACCTCAAACATGACCTGTAGCATGATTCAGCATGACCTGGAAGGCTTGTTAAAGTGGTGATTTCTGGGATCACCCCCCAGAATTCCCAGTTTAAGTAGGTCTGGGTGAGGTCTGCTAATTTGCATTTCTTACAAGCTTCTGGTGATACAGGGATCGCTGTTCTGAGGACCACACCTTGAGAACCAATCGATTACCTGGTCTCATTGGACACGGGAAGGAATCACCTGGAGAGCTTTTCAAAGAGCTTATAGGCCTTACCCTCAGACTTCGTATTTCTGTAGGTCTAGACGGGTACCAAGGCGTCGGTGTATTTCAAAAGCTCCCAGGATTTACTAATGACACAGGTTTGGAAAGTACTTCCTCATCAAGAGCCGAAGGCTTGTGGGGTTTTTATGATGCCACTGGGGATGTTCTGAGGTTGAAAATTCAGAATGAAATAGCAACAACAACAACAACAAAACACATCTCTTTGATTAAAGGGAGAGAACAGTAAATAAAACTAGGTTTTACTTAAGGAAATGGTGGTTTGTTTGATTGCAAATCTAAGACAACTTTGCATTTGTATTTGATATAAATTCCCGTCTAAAGGAGGGATGGAATTGAGTATTAGGTCCTGAAAAGCACACGGAAGCCAGTATGCGAAGATTTCACCGATAGGTTGTGGTTTACATGGTATTTGATAACGATCTGCTCTTTAGTTCCTTTAAAACTTCCTAAACTTAGCACAGAAGGTATTTTATTTATTCTAAATTTATCAAAGTTATCTGCCAAACAGTCACCCAAGACATGAGAAATGAGGCAGGTGAACCCTGACATAAGAACATTTTCATGATGGATTATACTCTCTTACCTGCTAAAAAGTGCCACACGTAATAATTTTTCAGGGCCCCTTAAGCCTGCGTGTTCATATTTGTCCACATCACATGACCCACTTACATGCAAAAGTGATTTCAGCGCACAACCCATAGTTTTGCAAACTCCACATGGCAGCCTCAAGCCTCGAACTTTATCTTCTTGAATGCATCTTTGGACAATAAAACTACAAACCAGGATTTAGCTTTAAGCTCAGCAGATCATGAAAGAAAAAAAAAACAAGCTGACTCTTCCATAACTATTTCAGTTACGTAATCTGGAAATGACTAAATGGTGCTGATCAATACAGCAAGCAGGTGTCGCTTAAAGATAGGCCAGGACAAGCTATATTAAGTAAAAAGTTGTGTTTTTATATCATTACTTCTCTAGCCACCATGAAAATTTATATTTGAGATTAAAGGTTTTGCACAAAATGAAGACTAATCCAGGGAATTCTATTATCCACATAAAGTATATCTGTACCTTTGTTTTATTTTTCATTTCAGACTTTCAATGTGCAATGATTTTCACAGTTGCTTAAGATTTCTTCTCACGATCAATATTAAAGATTTCCAGCACTATTAAAGATGGCATTCCTTGTAAGGGCAAGAATCCAAATTTGCTATATATCTGACACGCTTGTCCTTTATCTTAAATTTTTTTTTAATGTTTATTTATTTTTGAGAGAGTGAGATTGACAGAGTGGATCAGGGAAGGGGCAGAGAGAGAGGGAGTCACAGAATCTGAAGCAGGCTCCAGGCTCCGAGCTGTCAGCACAGAACCTGGTGCGCCTGACATGGTACTTGAACTCACAAACGAGGCACACCGTGACCGGAGCTGAAGTCCGATTCTCAACCAACTGAGCCACCCATGCAACCTACCATGTTCTTTAAATCATGTGGAAATGCAGAGAAATCTGGTTTATGAAGCATTAGGAGACCAAGCCTGGCAATTAGTTTTTCAAAAAATGTTTGCTTTATTTTTGATTAACAACACTTGTTCTAAATGAGGAATTAAACACTCCTCCCAAAAGGACCACACACATCAGTACCTATATGCTATATTTATGGCCAGAGGCACAGTAATTATTTGGGCAATTCAAAGATGCAAAGGCAAACTTTTGTCTTTAAAGAACTTCCCTTTGCAGGCACGCAAAACACAGAATGGGATCAGTTAGATGACAAAACGACATGAAACAAACTGCCTAGGAGTAAGTTGAGGCTTCATGGGGACATAATTCCCAAGTTCAAAAATACACGAATGTTCAATGTAGCCCAGATGAGTAAGGGGGTTATGCATCCAGAGAAGAAGCTCCTGAGAGAATCCAACCCATTTGGGTAACAGCAAGTTGTTCTTTATGGAGGGGGTAAATTGGTCAGTGGGCAGAGAGACCAGATTATGGAGGGCTTCATCTGTCTTGTACATTAAACATAGAAGCATTATCTCTTAAACCTGGATAATTTTGTTACTCACATGATAGAAAGCGCTCTGCCAAGCTTTTGCTGGTCCTTCCCAGTATCACTGTTTTCTTTGCAGAGGTAGACTGAACACACAAAAGTGTAAATGCTGCCAAGTCACGTGTGTGAAAGCAACCACTAGGTGGCAGAACTGTACTATGTTCTGTGGCCAGAACCAAAAAAAACGCTCATCTCTTGAAAGGTTCATCCTACTTTCATCAAAGCCAAGTTGGCTCCAGACGGATGCTAGGAGACTGGGAGTGTCCAGAAGATTTGTTGGGTCTTGAAGAGCAAATTTTAAGGATCTCTTGGGAGTGCAGCCACCAGACCTGGGCTCCTTCACTCACTCCGTTAGCGATCAGTTACAGGATGCATGGAAATCTATCTTAAATAATTTCTTTGATTAAAAACATAATTAAGCCTCCTACATTAACTGGCACACACCATATTTCTCTTATAATTAGCTCATAAATAAACTTAGCAATGTGTAAAAATAAAACAAAATGTCAGTCTAATTTCTTTTCCATAAAATTTTCCTGCTGCCAACATGAAAGAAATCCATCACCATGTGGTCCATCAGTGCAGCACAAAACATGTGGTCTAATGTTATTAGCCAACTCTTGAAATTGATTTATTTCTCTAAGCTACCAACTGAATTGCCACTGTCTTTTTTTGCTTAAACTCTTCGTACATCTATTTAACGGCTTTTTGTTGTTGTTGTTGTTTGTATTTTAAAGAGCATAAACCAAAGTTTGAGATTTCTATAGTAATTTCAGATTTGCCAGTTGAGAATGGGACAGTATTGAGAACAGGTTGATGATATTAAATATTTCAGTGTTTCCTCTTCAGTAGAGTAAACACAGGTCTATATTTAGGCAGTTCCTTTTTTTAGGCACTAATTTGTCATGGATGATCTGCATATTTGGACCATCTTTTAGTTAATGGTATATTGATTAACTTCATTCATTAAATCCATTAATCAAATTGTCAGTTTGGTTAATTGTTCCATGAACATGGGATGGTGAGTCATGATCTTACCATGGGTTTAAATTAACTGATCGAAATGGAGGTCATTAATACAGTGAAGATGTGGCAAATATTTTGCTGCTCTAAGTCTTACTCAAAACAGTTGTATATCTAAACTATACAAGTTTTCATAGGCATTTCCATCACAGAGAAAGAATTTAGGAAATGCCAACTATTTTGTTATGTGCATACAGGCAGGCTGACCGGCCTGAGACTTTCTAATGTTATGGGCAAAATAAACATGGTGATATTTAACATTGAGCTTTTTCCTTTTCACCCATAAATCCTGTTATAAAATGCTAATTAGACTGACGTTTGTAGAGTCTTGCAGACTCCATCCAATGTTGGTTATCTTGTAGTAACTATTTGTGATACACATGCCCGTGTGGGCACGTGCACAGAGACACAAGTCCCACCCATTTCCAGTATAATAATCCCAAGATCTTTATGACCAACTAGCAGTAAACAGTGCAGACCTTCAAATTACACATGACTAAAAAGAACTAGAATGCATCATTGACATCTAAAACTGTTTGTATTACAACATTATTTATTCTCTTCTCTTGTCTACTATAGTAAGTCCCTATTTTTCAGGGTATCATTAGGTCTTTTTGGAAATGCATAATTATACGATGCTTAAGTTCCTCTCCCTTCGAGGAGGAAATAATCAAGTAAATTTATAGAGTAAAATTATAGAGCTTTAGGTCAGCATATTCTCCTATCAAATAATTTATTTGTTTTTCTCTTCGATTTCTTCTTTTTATTTTTATTTTTTATTTTTTAGCTTTCTATAATCAGAAAAAGATTTAAACTGGAATAGAAAAAACTGTATCCCAAGATTTTTTTCTACTTCCCAAGAATAGATAGAATATGCTGAAAGCTTGACAAATTATCCGAAAGCAAAATAAGTATATAAAACTTATCTTAATGCTATGTAAAAAACAAACAAACAAAAAAACTTTTATGGTCATGAAACAATGCAACTTCCTGAATTCGGACTTTTTTACACACCAGAATTGTAGTCACCTGAATAAACTTAAAGGTCAATGATTTTAATAATAAGGTGTTTCTAGTTGACCGTAGAATCTTCTTCTCCCTTCATTATCATCCATGAAGTAACTTAAATTAAACTTTGGATATTTTAGGCAAGATAGAAACCTACTAGTACACATAGCCATGTGACTTCAAACTCCAGCAAAGGCAACGCAAAATCCCTTGTTCTAATTTTTCCACATTGCTTTGAGAGAAACGAAATCTATGTGCTACCTGTTTCTGCATCATGAAACACAGCCTATTTGTAGGTAATACTGCCAGTATGGTAGAATTCTGAATGAAAATCTTTGCATTTCAGCTTGCTAGGTTGAGCAAATTATTCTCCATCCAAGCATTCAACATGAGTACAACCCAGTTGCATATCTTTCTACCCATAGACAGGGTCCTGTATAAAGTACTTGGTGCCATATTCGAATGCCACATTTCTCAGCCACCTTATATAGTAGCTGCAGTTGAAACAATAGATTTAGGCCTAAAGGAGAAAACCAGTGTGGGATAAATAGGCAAGAATTTTTATAAATGTAATTGCTCTAAATGCCCTTGCAGAAGCATCTCTGCTCACCTGTTGTGTGCCTTTGTGTTTATTTTTGGAAATATTTTTAAAACTTATCATCCTATGGAAAGTCCATCATCTACAAATACGTGGGGAATGATGCCATGGAATCAACTATCCAGTTTTAAAAAATGAGAGACTCTGGTCTCCCCTACAGTACCCAGATCCTTTCAAAGCAAATCTGAGACATCTTTACCCATTTTAACTATCAGTATTTTAGAATGTTTCCATAAACAGTGTTTTCTGAATAGCCACAAAATGATTAATACATCTAAAAAATTGCTAAGAATGACTTAATATTGTCAAATGGATAGTCACTGCTCCAAATTTTCTGATTGTTTTATAAATGGTTTTTACAATTGATTTACTCAAGTAAGGTATCGCATAAGGTCTGTGTATTCAATTGGTCAAGATTCTTCAGCATTTTTCAGTCTTGTAGTTGTTGAATAATTCTGTGGATGTGTTCTGTGTAGTTCTTCATAGCCTGTGATTTACTAATTACATTCGTCTTGTGTCATTTCAAATACTACATTGTCTCCAGTACTTTTTGCAAATGGGTAGGTAGGGGCAAATGCTTGATTTGGGTGTGAATGTTTTTGGTCAGTATACTTCATATGTAATCTTATTATAAGCCTATAATGCCTATTTCTACCATTTTATATATTTTTAACAGTAATTAATGATCATGACTTGGATCCATTATTTCCTTGGGGGTTATAAAATGGAGACAGTTTAATTATATCATTCCTTTTCTATTAGCAAGAATACCTTTACAAGGAGGAAAATTGCATCATGTTTCACCACTATGTGGTTACCCCAAAGAATGGATAAATGCTTGATAGCTTCCTATTATTGACTAGTTTTAAGAACAACATCTGCCACTGGTGGCCATTCTCTGATGGTTATTACCAGTTCATGAATTTATTTTATTTTATTTTATTTTTTAAATTTTTTTTCAACGTTTATTTATTTTTGGGACAGAGAGAGACAGAGCATGAACGGGGGAGGGGCAGAGAGAGAGGGAGACACAGAATCGGAAACAGGCTCCAGGCTCTGAGCCATCAGCCCAGAGCCTGACGCGGGGCTCAAACTCCCGGACCGCGAGATCGTGACCTGGCTGAAGTCGGACGCTTAACCGACTGCGCCACCCAGGCGCCCCTACCAGTTCATGAATTTAAACATACTTTCTAAGTTTCAATCCATTTTAGCTTTTAATTTGTAATGATCCTTTATTATTCCTACTCTTGGGTAATGGAAACCCTTATGTTGGCTCCTGGCTTGGGCTGTGTGACATGCCTCTAGTATCCTTTGCTAGCTTCTTACTTTCTGTTGCACAAGATTTCCCTGGAAACCTTTGTCCTATTTCCTTCCCTGGACTTTAAAGCACTCAAAGCATTCCAGCCTCAAGAAAACCAATTGCCTTTTTTTTAAAAGTGTATTTATTAATTTTGAGACAGAGAGAAAGCATGAGTGTGACAGTGAGGAAGAGGCAGAGAGAGAGAGAAAGAGAGAGAGAGAGAGAGAGAGAGAGAATCCCAAGCAGGTTGGTGCTATCAATATGGAGACTGATGTGGGGCTGGATCCCATGAACCCAACCATGAGCTCATGACCTGAGCCAAAATGAAGAGTCTGGTGCTTACCTGACTATGCCACCCAGGTGTCCCCAAAACCAATTGCTTTTAGCGGGGAAATCATATTTAGATATCATTAAAGATCACAATCTGGAGGTGAAGGGTTATCATTGCTATTGGTTTGTCATTGCTGCTAGGATTTTTTCAGTAAACAGAGCTTAGAAATGTTAGTTTATTTTTAGAAACTAGAGTTAGGAATTTATACTAAACTAATAATTCAATGTCAGTTTAATCCCACAGAATATATCTGACCTCCTCAATCTCATGTCTCCATATCCAATGGATAAAATCCTAGATTTCTGACACTAACATAATTACTTAATTTCTTCATCCCACAGTACATGCTATGCAATAGTATAAGAGTAAAAAATACTACCCATGTCATCAAAAAATGCAATTTGTGAAAATAGTCAAAGAGCTTTTAAAACCCTGTTTCTAAAACCCTCGTTTTCTGGCCTAGGGTATAACCCACTTGGGATATATGAAATGACTGTGTTTTAAAGTCACCTGGAATAGTTTTTCTCTGTGTGATAGCATTACCAAATTAGTGCAATTAGGTTATTCATTTCACTGAAAATCTAAGCTTTCTAGGATCCCTTTCCAATTTTTGTTGAATAATTACACTGAATAGTTACAGGTTCCTATGAAAGTCTGTAAAACAACGTATGTTTAAAGAAGGCTAGCTTTTGTCACGATTGTATCTTTTTCCTCCTAATGTTAAATACAGATTAACCCTCAATTACAGTTCAATACATACACATTTCTATCTTTATTAGATACCTAATTTTCTCCCTTTTTTTCTTTATCACAAAAACAAATCTTGGAGATCATTCATTTAATCATCTAGCAGATATTCCTTTCTTTTCTACAGCTGCATAGTATTTCACTCTGAGGACAAAGTATATAGTTCCTTCAAATAGTCCCCTATTCTTGGGCATTTGCTGTATGAGGATCCTTGTATACTGTATATGCCTCTTTAAAATTGTTGTTAGTGTAACTTTGGTCTTGATTACTGAAGTAGAATTGCTGAGTACAAAGGGTAAATGCTTACATAATTTGGCTAGATGTTGCCTCATCAAGTTACTTAAATAGCTTCTACTACTTTGCATCCCTAACAGCAGTACCTGAAAATAATGATTTCACCCAACATTGCCAACAAAGATAATGTGAAGTTGTCATATTTTCTAATCTGTAGGTGAGAAAGAAAAACTCCATTTTAATTTGCATGCAGTTAGAACGAACCAGGTTGAACATCAATGGTTAAGGGATGTTCATATTTCTTGACCTGTTAACTGTCCACTCTTAGTCCTTGCCAATTTTTCTTCTGTATTTTTAGAAGCTCCTTTGTTCTGGTGATGCTATTATTTTGTCTATAATAGAAATTGGACATGTATTCTGTCAGTATGGTGTTTAATTTCCTATATCACTGTTGTTATTTGTTTGCCAGGAAACACATTCTTTTTTTTTTTTTTTTTTTATGTAGTCTTTCTCAAACCTAATGGTCTTTTCCTTGCACACAAATTATGATTTGAATCATAATTAAGATGTTTATCCAACATTAGTCATAAAGAAATTTACCCAAGTTTTTGTCTGATGTTTATATGGTTTCACTTTTTACTACTTAAGTTACTGAATTCTTTGGAACTTATCTTAGTGAATGGTTTAAGGAATGGGTCTCCTTTATCTTTTCATGACTATAATGATAATAATTGTACTTACATAGTAAATTTACAGACAAATTTGTTTAAATTTCTGAGTTTTGTTCAGTTTTATTGAGGTATAATTGACAAAATTAGAAGACACTTATAACATACAATGTGATAATTTGGTATATGCATACATTGTGTGAGAAGTGATTCCCCCCACCAAGTTAGTTAATATGACCATCGACTGACATATTTACCTTGTGTGTATGTGTGCGATAATTTGTGCAAATATCATGAAGGTTTAAATCTGGTGTATTTACAATCCTTATTAATGCCAATTGGAATTGTTCCTCTATTTTATTGGAGAGTATCAGGTTTTCTTGGATATTCCTTCGGATTATCTTCCAGATGAACTTTGTAAGAGACCTGCCTAGCTCCCAAATACCTATTTTATTGGGATTCTAAATTAATTCAGGGAGAACAGATAACTTGACAATGCTGTGTCTCTTGTCTAAGACCATGGCACATTTTAAATTTATTTTCTCAATATAGTTTGATTTATTTATACTTGATTTTTTTTTCATATTTTAACCTCTGTTAAGTATATTCCACTCCAAATCATAGCTATTCTTAACACACAATGAAATACTTTAATGCAAATGTCTGTAGTTCAAGGTGTTAAACTCTAGGGGTTTGTTGTAGCTTTCCTAAACTTGTATTATTACAGAAATAAATTTGAGCAGTTTTCTCCTACAGGTTTTTTCACGTATTGGCTAATTTTGCATGGCATGGAGAATCAAGAGACCTGGGTTTCGGAACTGGGTCATTAATTAAAACGAGAGAGGAAAGGAAAACTTAGTGGAGGAAGCCACTCACCCTCTGTGTTTCCATTTTATTATACATAAAAAAGAGGTTTTGTCCTAGGAGATGCTGGGTTTGCATGTATTGTATAGGAGTAGGCTCAGTGGCATTTGAAATTCAAGTTAATCAAATCAGGTGTTTTTGTTTTGTCTTACAGATATCAAAAAAGTTTAGTTCTATAAGATGCAGGGTTGGCTTGGTAGCCCTAGGAAGCCATCAAGGCTCAGGGTCCACCTAACTTCCTGCTCCACCAACTTTATGGTTTTCCTTAGGCTTTTGTTGTCCTATTTGTCAACTCTGCTTTCAAGATGGCTTCTCTGACCCCAAGAGTGTCTGAATTCAAGGAAAGAAGAAAGATAAAAATCATATTCAAATAGCATCAGCTTCTCGCTAAAATTGCCCTATAAGCTCTCTGCCCAGGCATTTCTGCTTCTATCTCTTGACCACAGCTGTGCCTGGTGGCCACTGCTTGTCTCAAGGGGAGTTGGAGAATGAAGGAGGTTATTTGTTTGTCTGATTTTCCGGCTGAGAGCAATTCCATACCATGCAGAATCAAGATTCTGTTGGCGCAGTGCTGTAAAATATCTAAAGGCACTCCAGTAGATAACAAAATAAAAATAAAGTATTTACATTATTTTTCCCCTCTCCCCGTAATATTTCTTGACTAATGTACAGAAGGTCTTTTCTATAAAGAACGCTGTTTTTTACTGCATTGATCTCCTAAACTGTTAAAATTACTTTCAGTTGATGAGTATTTTTAAAGGTCAGGAGACTGTGAGGACAGAGTAGAAACTATGGAGACTTGAAGAATTCTGTGCACACAAATGAAGGAGACCTGGAGGAAGCCAAAGTATTCAGATACTAAATGGAACAACTACATAGCTCTTGTTTGGTCACAAAGAATGCTAAATTAGCTTTTTTTTTTTTTTTTAAGAAATAACCAGATTATGTAAAATAGTTAAAAGGCATATGAAAAACAACTTATAAAACATTTTGATTAAGTACCAGCTGCCACCTACTTTTTGATAACCATTTTAATGAAGTACAGCCTGTTCACAATAAACTGTGCTAGGCAAGGAATTGTGACAAAGGTACCCACCTGGGTAACAACCACCTATCAGGATACGGATCAGTCTGGGGCGCCCAGGTGGCTCAGTCGGTTAAGTGTCGGACTTGTGATTCCAGCTCAGGTCATGATCTCACAGTTTGTGGGTTTGAGCCCCGCGTTGAGTCCTGCACTGGCAGGGTGGAACCTGCTTTGGTTTCTCTCTCTCCCTCTCTCTCTGCCCCACTCTTGCGTTCTCTCTCTCTATAAAAATAAATGAATGAATAAACAAACAAACATTAAAAAAAACGAGAAAGATCAGTCCCATCACCCGAAAAGTTGGCTTATTTCCCTTTGCAGTCCGTCTCTCCCAGCCCAGGAAACTGTTGACATGCTCTCTGTTACTAACTACGAGTTTGCATTTGCTAGAATTTCATACAAAAGAGATAATTCATTACAGACCGTTTTGTATCTGGCTTTTTCAACTGAACTTAATAATTTTGAGAGGTATCCATGTCGTTTTGTCAGCTGTTCAATTATTGTATATTGCTTAGTAGTATTCCACTCTACAAAAATACTATAATTGGTTTTATCCACTGATTGCTGGATGTTTGTATTAATAACAGTTTTGAGTGATTACTATTAGGTTGCTATTAACATTCACAGATCTTTGGACATAGGTTTTCTTTTTTGGGTCAATACCCGAGTGTGTTTAGCAGATCACATGGTAATTGTACATCGCAATTTACGATGCTGCCGTGTTTTCTAAATTGGCAGGACAAATTTACCATCCAGCAAAGTTCTAGTTGGACTATATTCTCACCAGGGCATAGTATTGTCAGTCTTTCATAAGTTAGCTGTCTAATGTTTGGTGAAATTTTCTCAGTTACAAAACCATCAAACTCACCGCTTGATTCTACAGCTCTGTATTTCAAGAGTGGATTCCTCTGGTTTCTGCCTAATTTCCCACCATGCTTCAGGATCACTTCCCCATGTATGAGGAATTTAGCTGTTAGGGATTTGGGAAGATAGTGTACTTAGATTGTCTTATTCTTCTGTTTTCTTGCCGTGAGGATTTCTTTAAATTTCCAGCTGTTCTGCCAACATTGAAGTCTGTTCTGTGGCACCTTGAGCTGGTAAGGCTGAGGTTTTCCACACCTCCTTTCCTACCCCAGTAGCTCTGGTCGTTGGGGCCTCCCTTTTGTTCTTGTCTATGTGTAATGGCTTGAACCTTGATACGCGGACCTACTCTTCTCTGAACCTTCGTTTTTCTTCCACTTGAAGTTTGTTAGTTCTTCTCTAGCTTGAGTCAGAATTTTTGAAAATATATTCTGATAACTTCAAATGTACATTGGGTACACATGCCTGGAAAAGCCTCCATAATTAGGTTTGAAACCAGTGACCAGAAGCCTGTTAACTTACAATGAATGTAACTGAAATCAAGTATTCATTTAAAAATCTAATCCAAGTTCAGGGGCCATGAAGTTTAGGATGGTATCACACAGGGGTTCCTGGGGGACTCCGTTGGTTAAGCGTCTGGCTTAGGCTCAGGTCATGATCTCGGGGTTCATAGGTTCGAGCCCCACGTCAGGCTCTGTGCTGACAGCTTGGAGCCTGGAGCCTGTTTCAGATTCTGTGTGTAGCTCTCTTTCTCTTGCCCTCCCGCGCTCATACTTTGTCTCTTTCTCTCAAAAATAAATAAACACTAAAGGAAAAAAAAAAGAATGGGATCACAAAGACATGACTGGCTTTTCTTTCTTGGGTCAGGATGATCCAAAGCAAAAGTTAAAATGTATGCAAAATGTATCAATAGTCCTTCTTTTTCTATTTCCCTTAGTGCTTGCTTTCTTTGATTTTTCCCATGCTCCTAAGGGATGCTTCTCTGTCACTGTATGTCCTGGCTCAACCCACAGTGAGGTGTGCCTTGCCTCCTTGAGTTTTTCTTCCAAGTTATTTACCTGTGTCTCTCTTGGAATACAACACCAATTGTCCAATGGAGTTCGTTTCTGTTAAGTGTTTGAGAGGCGAATTTCTTCACATCCCCAGAGACATTTTCATTCTGAGAAGTAGATGTTTCATTTCAAATTTCTAATCAAAAACATTCAGATGACATAACAGAAAATGCTAAAATGGTCAGTTTACATGGAAAAAATGTATTTGGAGCAAAGGACTAACTTGTAGGCAATCTCTGAATGGGAATATTCACTAATGGTCCAGTTTCCTGGAATGTTGCTGGTTTTTTGTTTTTTTTTTTTTTTTTTTTTTTTTTACCTATTTTCATTTTCAAATCTAGAGATTTGTGAAAAGCTTTGTGTGTTTGGTTTGTACGATGACTAATTTCAAGAAGTAGCCCGTGGCACTGTGGAGGATTTATGGGTGGTGCGGGTAAGAGCCCAAGTAGTGGTAGACATTTTTATTTATTTGTTGGTTTGGACCAACATATGAACTGGTCTCTGGAACTTTCCTATAATCTGTTCTGCTTTCCACTACTTTCCAGGGTCTTTATGGATGAATTTGTCCTCACCGAAAACGAGTTTTCCAACAATATTTTTTTATTTGATGATTTCTCCTCGTTTCTGGAGAGTCTCTTTGCCATGTCAGTGTGGGCCTTCAAAATCCTTCCCGGGTACACTGTTGTAGCTGGGACCTCATAAGATAGAGCTGTATGCTCAACCATACCCTTCCTTTTTCTCTAATATTCCCTAAATTTGCCGTAACCACTTTGGCTTTGAAGACAAATTCTAGATGATCATACTTGATCGTTGTGACCCATGGTTTCTAAACGAGTTTGCAATTTTTTTTTTTTTTAAGTTAGATTTTCGTCTTTAAGGCCTCAAGGAAATTTTTCCTCCTTGGTTCTGAGAAATCATTTAGAATGCTCATGCTGCAATCAGTGATCTAGCTGCTGCTTTCCCTCGTTCCTCACCTGATCCAGTTGGTGAACTCTGGGTACATGGCAAATACATGGCTCTCCTATGAATCCTGTTTTCTCATATACTGAAGAAAACAAGAAATCCCTTCCTGCTACATAGGATGCAGCACAAAAACTTCCCGGGTTTCTGAAGTACTTAGAGAATTACAAGTCAATTTCGCATATAGTCACACAGGTATTCTTTGATACATTTAATGTACATTGTTGAATCATAGGAGTAGTGAGGTAGGAACTAATTACTCTTTGTGTACAATCGCAATCTAACAAAGAGAAGTTAAGCGAATTGAAGCAGTTCACAAAACCATGAGTTAACATTGAGATATGAGGTTGGAATGATTGGCTTTGAAACTTGACCCTTAACTCTGAAACTACTTGTGTATGGGAAGCCAATTGCTCTAGACCACTTCCCAGTGAGGTACTATTAACACCTTTCGTAGTTGAGGAAGTAGCTACAAAGTGAGGTTAATTTATTATTCCCTGTTGCACTGCTAAAACAGTTCAAACAACGCTAGAATGGGATGCATTAATACCTGCAGTAGAGCCTATTACTGCCCAGAATTCATGTTGCCTCTCTCCCTCTAGATACCCTAAAAGAGACAAGAGAGACAATAACGAAATCAAACGGAGGTTATCTCAATTTAAGCCTTTGAAGAAGACAGAAAGAAAATTCGAAACATGACAAATGCATTTATTAAGAACAGAACCAAATTTCCCCAGCAAACAATGTTCTCCCAAATGTTACTGCAACTGCTTCAAAGCCTGCCAGTAACGATCACCGGAAGAAAAACAAAACAAACAGAAGACACATCCACAGTGTGTAACACAACGCTCACTTGTCTGTTTGCAATAAATATATTTGACCATTTGAGCGCCGTGGCCTGCTGAATGCAGCAAGTAGAGCATTCAGCCCCAATGTCGCTCTACCAGAAAAGTGATACTTAGCCGAGAAATTGTAACTTACGAAATCCTTCATTAGTTAAGGATGTTTTCTCCTTTGTAAATATGTGCAGTCCTTGGAGGGAAAGCATATTAAGTATCCCTCATTATTCAGGCTCTGCTGGAGCTAGTTAATTCAGTCCAACTGCTGGCCAAGTAAGAGTCTGGGTAAGGAGGCAGAGGGACAGATCGTGCAGTGCATTGAAAAGACCTGGGTTTTAAGGTCAAAGTATAGCATGGATCTGTATCCTTCACCTATAATCTTGGCAGCAATGGACAAATTAGGAAACCTCAGTTAATTTACCTGTAAAATGGGTATAATGACAATCAGGAATATATTGTTATTATTACATGAGATAGCATATGTAAAACACCTATTTATAATACTTACTGGCAATATTCCACTTTCTTCTAACGTTTCTCTGGAAGTTGTGTTGTTAGAGGGCAGGGAGTTAGATCACTTCTGACTACAAAGGGCTGGGTTCTGGAGAAGAGAGAAAGGACAAATGAAACAAGACAGTTTTGGAAGGAGGTCACCGATCCCAAAGAGAAAAAACGCAACTATATTGAATTTTATGTTCATGACAGTTCAGTCTGACTGTTTGTCTGAGTCTATCTCTGTGTCTGTCTCTGATCCTTTTTTCCCCCTCTGTACCACTCTGTTTGAAAAGAGTATATTATGGAGTGAGGATGCCTATAAAATGATATTCAAAAGTTCAATTCCTTATTTGCTACACTGAAATACATAGCTATCATAGAGATACAAGCTAGATCTATTCCTGACTGGTCACTGTAGACACAGTGTTGAGATATGGAAAGAAAAAAAAAATTGGATATATGTGTGTGGTGGGGGGGGGGGAGCAGAGACCTTCTCCTTTAAGTAATAATATGCTAGGTAACACCCACTGGTATTTTGTTACAAGCCCGGGAATGGTTGGAGGCTATGCATGTTGCAATGGTGTTGTAATTTTTCACTTGCAGTGAAATCCTTCCATCTAGCATATCTTAAATCACACCTACATGTTGTAGAGAAAAAGCCAAAAAGCATCCCTAGCACTTCCTTCATCATTTGGCTTTAGAGAAAGGAAAGTGAGAGGAGAGTACAAGTTAACACGTGGTCAATCTATGAAATGGTCTTTTAGGTCTCACTAGTGAGTGTATTTTTACTCTACCCTTCTAGTTTTTCTTTTACTCCTCCCTCTTACATGAATAAGGAAAATCAGTCAAATTCAGGTCACAATTCCTTTAGCGATATTTATAGCTATTATTAATATGTAGGAGAGATAATGCTAGTAGGAATGAAAATACTAATACCAATCCACAGATGAGGAGAATCGAGATAATGTCAGTGAAATCTATCCAAGGCAGTAATCACTTGGACCTGTGTGTGCTAGAACAAGTTCTAGAACAGCTGACGGGTTGCTCCCTCCATTTCCCCCTTCCTTCCCTCTTTGATTCTTTGATTTCTCCTTTTCCCTAGGAAGGCAAGAAATTGAGAGGATACCTGTCTTCCCAGAGGTTTTCCTGAAGGTAACAATTCGGATGATCTTGGGAAATTGAAAGGTTAAACGGATAAAAAAGGACCGTACATTTTTGTCTTTGCGCTTTTGACATTAGTACACATATGACTTCGGTGGTATATTTGACAAAGCTTAGAGTGATTGCTGATGATGAGTCCCATTTAAACTGAAGACAGCCTCTAAGGTAAGTGCTATTCAGGCATCAGCACAGATTCAGAGACTTGTACAACATCCTCTCTTCAGTGAGGTTTCGTTAATTACTAATATTTTCCCTCCCTTACATGCTGTTCCATGTTAATGCTATTGTGAAGATATTGCCACAGTGATTTTGCTCCAAAATTTTAAGATAATAGTAAGTATTGGGGAAGATAACCTCCCACATGGTCTGAAGCTAAACAAAAACTTTCTCTCCATATCTACAAATGCAGTATGTGTCTCGTTCCCCAGAGAGATGGGCCACGTAAATACACTCAAGATGGAACATAAAAGGAATGTTGTAAGAGGATGGTAGAATGATAAAGTTGTGTACTTTTTCTTTTGATCTTTAGAGTGCCTTAAATGTTGATGTTGGTAGGGGAGGGAAGGGATAAAATAGGTTTTCCAACATCACCGAAAACAATACATTTTTAAATCTCTGGAATGGGGGCCCCTGGGTGGCTCAGTCGGTTGGGCGTCCGACTTCGGCTCAGGTCATGATCTCGCGGTCCGTGAGTTCGAGCCCTGCATCAGGCTCTGAGCTGACAGCTCAGAGCCTGGAGCCTGTTTCGGATTCTGTGTCTCCCTCTCTCTGATCCTCCCCTGCTCATGCTCTGTCTCCCTCTGTCTCAAAAATAAATAAATGTTAAAAAAAAATTTAAAAAAATCTCTGGAATGTGGTAACTTTATATGAAAGTAGATGATTGTCGTCATTCATTCAAGAACAATGAGCGTCTTCATGGGGCAGACCATGTCCTAGGGGTTGGGGTAAAGATGAGTAAAACACAGGTAGCCTCTGTCCCATTAGCATATGTTGTTGGGAAACAAGCAGACAAGAACCAAGTTAACAAATAGACAGATAATATCATTTCAGATAAGAAGGAAAAACAAACAAACACCCGAAGAACTACACAATGTAAAGGAAGGAGAAAGTAACTTCGGAGCCTGGAGTCTATTTTGGCTTCTGTCTTCCTCTCTCTCTGACCCTCCCCTGCTAGTGCTCTTTGTCTCTCAAAAATAAATAAACATTAAAAAGTAAAAATAAGCTTAGAAAGAACTTAGTTTTCTATAACCATGTCAAGGAGCTTGTGCATGTGAGATGATTTTCTAACCAATAATATTGTTCTTAAACCAGAGATGACTTTTTTCACTGTTCTTGGTGCTTTATTATTTTTCTTAATTTAAGGCCCCAGAAAAGACTTTGATGTTTCACATGCTCTTTTAGTGGACCCAACCCTTAAAATCGGCATCTTAAAATAGCTCTCTGGTCTCTACCGGTGTTCATGACTGCAATAACTGGATTATAATTTTCACAGAAGATAAGCTAGTGTTCGATGGCATGGATAAAGAATTTGCAAAGAGAAGTTAGAGCAGTATTGTACTGACGAAAGACCGTGAACTGGAACTTTCTCATTAAGTGGAATTCCTCTGTGACTCAGTATCCGTTGCAATGGTGTATTGTCTTGGTATGGACGCTCATTCCCTGCTCTGGGTAGAGGCCACCGATGCGTTTCCCACAGGCCGCCAGACAGCGTGTAACTGTCCCCTTCTCTGCCAGCTTGGAATCGGCCAAACGGTTCCTACAAGTCCGAAGTTACTGGCTTGGTTTCTGGGGCTTTGTAACAAGGAAAAATTAAAGCGCTGTAGCATGAAGAGAGGAGAACACAAGACTTCTAAAAGGATATAAAAACCAGAAATGAAAACCTCAGAAGCGGTGCCAAGCAGTATTTGAAGTGCCTTTTCATGATGTTTGAAGTGTCTTAATGTTAATCGGAGCATAAAAAATTTTGTTTTGCTTTTTTCCTAATGGCAGGATCATGGATATATATTTTTTTCTGATACAAATAATCAGCGTAAAAAGGGAAAGAAAATGCGTAGGAATGTTGAGCCGCCTGATGGGGTAACTTCTTTGAATATTCACGTATCATGGATTTTTGATGTTGTAAACATAGACATGTATTTTTTTTAACAGTAAATGCAGAAGTGTTGCTGGAGCGATAGACAATATAACTGTCCCTATCCATTTCTATTCCATTTCTAGGAAAATAAAGTCAAAATAGTGTAGAAATTTCGATAAAATATCACGAAGATGTTGTAAAACCAGCCCTCAGTATTGCTAACAAAGCATGCTCCAGTCTAAAAGTCTAAGGTGAGAGGAACTCTGCCAACACAGTATTAAACATTGTGTACGTGAATGAAAACCACAGAATCTCTAGAAACTTGGTTTTAGGAAAGATAGTTTTAATTACAGACCAGGATGAGCTTTTAGACAAAAAAAAAAAAAAAAAAAAAAAATCTCCCCCAAAGCCATATATTCAGCATTTATCTTTCCGAGGTTGCATGTGGATTCCTAATTTACAAATGGAGAATATCTTTAGCTAAGGTGACCACTTGATTTATAAGCAACATTTAATCTTCAAAACATCCATACAGATTGGAGACCAGGATTTTGATATTTGTTAGGTCAGTTTAGCTAAGGGAATTTGAAAGGAATTTGTTGACTCCAGTAAGGACAGGTCAGTGCATACCCCACACCCACCCCCACCCTGGCCCAAGACTGTTCTTCAGCAAAATTAAGAAATTTAAAAAAGATCTACGCTCTCCAGTTTTGTTTCTTGTAAGTATTTATTGGGGGCTCTTTGTTTCTGTCTATGTTTGCATGGTTTATACACTGTCCAGCTCTCCACATCATTCAAACATGGTATTAGATACCATTCACGCTTTTTAAGGACAGAAAATTCATTTTGTGTTGTCAGATGGTTTTGTCAAGGATACTTGGTGAAATCATATTAAAAATGCTGTTTTGAAAAATAGTTTGGAAGATGATAAACGGAACTTCGTGCCTCAGCCCTCTGAGAACAATTTTGATAGTTTCTTGGGCTTGTTTTCTGAGGAAATCAATGGATGGGATTTACAAAAGGTCAACTGTGACCTTTCGTCTACAATCACACCAGTATTTTCAAATCTGTAGGATATTTCTACTTTGCACTGCTACTCTCATTTTAAACTCTGCATGAGTAAACATAAACTTCCATACTTCCCCTCTGGCAAAACAGTGAAGTTTCTCAAGGACTCCATTTGGATCTACCATTGCTCTGTGTCAGACCCCCACTCCCTCAAACAAGATTCTAATGACTTTAATCCCCTCTAGCAGCTCTAACTAATTGGTCTCCAAATTTCATGCTGATATCCTATTCTGAGAAAATCCTTTCTTCCTATTATTTCTACTCAAGCTATTTCACTATGTCTCCCCAACCTGACTGATCCACACTAGTCAGAAAATTGCTAGCACTTAGTGTCTCCAAGTCCCGCCTTTCATTTAATTGTTAAACTGCTGCAACCTGCCTTCTGTAATAGCTAAATCCAATAGAAATTTTTTTGTTCCCAAATGATACACCCAAATTGCATGCGTTCCAAAGATACTCATTTACATCTGCTTACTATTGTGGTGATGGCCGGTGTTGGGACTTAGGTTCACATTGATGAGGAGAATTAGCCAGCCATTTATGGGAAGCAAAGAACCATTGATTAAAACAACAACAACAACAGCAACAACAAAACATATGAAAGAGAGCAGAGGTTTTAGAGAACATGATGCCATCAGAGGAAGTCGGTCAAATTGGAAGATGAATGTGGGGTTGTATCTGTTGGTAAAACTAAAGATGGGGGTTAGAGTCAGATCATGAGGAATCGCAAATGCTGTACCAAAGGTTCAGACGTTGTGCAGTCTTGGGGTACCATTGGTGGATTCCAAGCAGTGAAGTGATAAAAGCACATTTGAATTTTAGAAAGACCATGCTGGTGGAAATTGGGACAATAAATTGAGACTGTGCAAGATTAGAAGCAGACACAATTGGGTAAGTTAATTCTAAGTCCTAGGAGATGAATGATGAGATTCTAAACCAGAACTTTGACAATGAGATGAAGAGAATGGAATGGATTTAATAGCTACTTGGGTTACAGAATTGACAAAATTTGACCATCAATTGCACATGGCATGAGGTTAGAAAGAGACAACATTTGTGGAAGATTGTCACAGATGAGTAATACTTGAGTGAGGCACAGGAGCAACTTTTAAAGAAAGATGCTCAATTTGATTTGGGTCCTAATTATAAACTGTCTGAATGGCATCCAGATGAAATTGTTCAGGAGGCATAAAGAATACACATAGAATGATGAGGTGATTTCCTGGTAGAGCCAAAGGTTTTTGGAGGGAGAATAATTAGTATATACGTGGCAACCTAAAGCTATGACCACAGAGCCAGAGAGCAGGACTTGAGTGCGAGATGAAGATAGGTGTATCAATCAGAGTAGGTGTGGTTATCCTACAGTAACACCCCCTTCAAACCTCAATCATTTACAGTAACAAAGATTGACTTCTCTTATTTGCTACCTGTCATTGGTGTGTGGGCTTTGACTCTGTTCTGATCTCTGGGACACAGCCTTTCTGAACAACTTCCGGATAGAATATCATTTATCATTATGCAGAGGGAAAGAGAGGATGTGATGAAGTATGAATGGAGCCTTAAAACTTCTGCCCGTGATACCTAAAACTTTGGCTCACGATCAAAAAAAATCCCAAGTTCTGACTGCTGAGGGGTGAGGAAGTGAAAGTCTCTCTTGGGGAAAGAAAGTAGATAGTCGGTGAACAAAAACGATCTACGAGGATTGCTGAGTTAAAATCCAAGAGAATAGAAACATTTAAGTAACTCTTAAAAAAGGCATACCTTCGAAAAACGCTGAAAGAGATGGGCCATAATAACTAGAAAACATGCATCAAGTATCATTCCTCAAATAGAGAAGAAAAAAATCTTTTTTGTATAAATGCATTAATGTTTTGAGAATTTATGTAGAAGAGGTATATTAGCTTTTCATAATCACTAAAAACTGTAGGACAGTGGGGATAAAATTTGTTAAACCTTTCTTGCAGAAGGCTCATCCTGCAAGATGTGAAGTCACAGGCAAGTGGAAAGGAAAATATAAAAGAAATGCATTAATTCAGTGTTTGGAGACACTGTCCTATAAAGTCAGAAATACTCTCCGAAATTCTCTTAATAGTTGAAACATTTGATTTTTTGAAAAGCTCAGGCTAGTTTTTAATTTCTCATTCTTTGTTTGTTGAGGCCTTAGATTTGGTATTATTATTTGCCCCTTGATTGCAAGCAAAATGAAAGTGCCCAGAGATGGAGATAACTTCTTACAGTGTGTGTGTGTGTGTGTGTGTGTGTGTGTGTGTGTGTGTGTGTGTGTAAAAAATATGTTCCCTTATTCTGCATATGAGTAAAGTGCTAATCATTGGTCTATTGTGAAAAGCTGGGCAAACCTCCAGAACTGAGACCTGAATTTGCTGTTAATGAAGGAACAGTGGAACATTAGGAAGTGGAGGTGGTTCTTTCTTGTTCTGAAATTAAATGTGGAGCGGAGAATCCAGAGTTCAGATTTAGTAAATCTAAGCTCTCTGAAATATTAATTGGCCTTTGATAACTCTGCCGCATTTTAATAAATACAGTTATGAATTACTCAGTATCTTTCTTTGATGTACAAATAGGTAGCAATGGGAATCAGCAGTGACTAAAAGTATGAAGCCCCTCCTCTGGCGGAACTTAGATGGAACTGGGGGAAACGTGTTAATGAATTGTACCCTTAATAATAGAATTACGTTAGTGTTAACCCTCAGTGAGGAGAAGTATGATCTCTAAAAGATGATATGACCTAGACTGTTTTCTTTCGAGAAAGGGATGTAGAGTAGACAGTTGAGGGATGCATAGGCTTTAGCAGGTCAAGATGATATTGACTGGGTGTTAGGGAGCTTTCCAGGCAGGGGGAATAGCAATTATGGAAGCAACAAGAGTACAGTTGCCTGGAGGATTTGAAAAAGTGCAGTCTAGGAGAGAAATGTGGTGAAGATGTTGACTGACCTGAGTTGTATTTGATCTACAGATCCTGGAAGCCCTTGTAGTCCATGGTGGGATTTCATTCCAGCAACCATCAAAATCTTTTTTTTTTTTCCCTCAAAGCCTTTTTTATAAGACAGAAAAGAAACCGACTCATATTTGTGTCTTCAACACATTGTTCGTGGGGCTGTAGGCAGACACAGATTAACAGAGTGGCAAGACAGGCCATCCCCTCATTTCCTGCAGGTCAGGTCAGGGATCATGGTAACTCGGAATGAGAATGGAAAGATAGAGATGAAATCCAGAGATATCTCAAAAATAAAGTCCAATGGGATCTATGACTGATTAGATACATATGGGAAGTGCAGTTTCTAAGAGGAATGGATCAAGGATGACTATTAATACGCAAAGGCAGTTCTATGAAAGGTTCTAGTCTTTGGGTGAGCACAACAATCGTTTGACTCAGAAGAGAGCTCTAGATCCTGTGTCTCTTTACTCTAAGGTCAAATTTTGTTATGTCCTAGGAAAAAATGATTAATTATGAAGGTCTATTGTACAATATCAGGTTACCCATTTTTAGTCTGTTTCAATACAGAGAGACTTTTGATGAAATATTCAAAATGATTGGGTCATTTGCCTTTTGGGAATACGCTCTTCAGTATTAAGCAGTTTGCTACCAATCACCTTTAAGTTTATCCATGGCATAAAGTGATGACGATACTTGGCATTGAGTCCTCATTGTGTGTCAGGCACCATTCTATGTGCTTCATGTATATTAATTTGTCTCCCAGCAACCCTAGGTACTATTTACCTCTATTTTAAAGAGGGAGAAAATGAGACCTAGAATTCTTCCGTATTTGCCAAAGTAGACAACACTAGTAAGTAAAAGAAGCAAGATTTGAGTATGCATAGTATAACTGGGGAGTCTGAGCTCTTCAATACCGCCCTATGGGATTACACTGTAGGGAATGCTAGTGCGCAGAAGCTAAAAGAATGTGATGGGAGAAAGGCAGAGCTCAAGGGGTTGTGATTTGCGGACAAAGCACTTTCCCAAGAAGCCTGGAGCTTTGTCATAAAGGATAGTCCTAGGTCTGTGATTAGCCCTGATGTTTTCCAGAGTGAGTGGCCCCAAGTAATGCATTGGTAATGATTATCCCCCAGGAGTCCTGCAGAGTCATATCCCTTAGGAATCTCTAGACATTGGGTTGTGATATCTTAACCTGTGGAAAACGATAATCACGTTCATCTCTGTTTTGCCAAAGTTGGAAAGTAGGGCTTGATGGTGGACAGATACCGAGGGTCTACTGGGTAAACACATAAATTGTTCGTGTAAGGTATAAGTTAGTGATTTGGTGTCTTTGTTCCTAGTAAGGTTTGGAGGAAGGAGATAAATTGCATAGGCTGAGGACCCTGTCTTTAGTTAAAAGTCTCTCAAATTACTCAGAATTCTCATCTGGTAAAAAGTAAAGAGAAGGCAGGAAGAAAAAAGAAACCCATGTTCACAAAACCTGAGGTTTGATGGGCTTGTGGCAGATTCTAAACACAGCCGCAAAGAGCTTAATGATGTCTAAAGCCCTAATTCACTTTAGGATAAAACCAGCATTTTATTATTATTTGTAGATCCGTTCCCCCTACATTTTTCAATTAAACCTCATATTGGCTGTTGAGGTGCAAGGGAAGATGAGGTTATTCCCCTGGTTGACGAAAAAAAACTGATGAGAGCACGCAGAGGAGAGGTGATTTGCTCACGTAGTGAACTGAATGAAGTGTACTTGAATTCTTTAATCTCGCAAAACCGTAAACGGGGTTTTAAATTCCTAGTCGACCATACTGATTCTTGAGTAAAAGATACTTCCCACTGTCATGCACTATAAGAAAGCTATTATGGTGCTCAGTTTGGTGTAACTGGTAGCTTTCACTTTGAAATGCTGCAGGCCTGTTCATTTATTGCTTTACTAACTCTACTCAATCTGCCACAGATTCCAGGGACCGTTGGACAGTGATTTCTGGGGGAATAGACAATGAATTCTGTGAGATGGCCAGCCTTCATGTTCAGGAATGTATATTTCGAATTACTCTTTTTCAATACCAGTTTGATTTTTTATTTGAAATAGGATTGTATACTGTTAACATGAGCTAATTATTTCATTTGAGTTTGCAATAAGAACAGAAGTAAAAAATAATTCTTCATACTCACCTTGTTTAAAGATCTGGTAGTTCCTAAGAATTCTCCCATAGTTCCGATGGCACTTACTTTTATGCAACACTCTGTGACCCTCTTAAATGTTTTAATTTTCAATGAAGTCCCATAATACAGTTGGTGTACTTATTTGATCTACTTTTGGAAATAGATTTGCCTTTCTGCTGATGTAGATTTATTGCTATAACTTATTTTAAATTCAAACAGTTACAAATTCAATCATTCATTGATTTCCTATTAAAAGCTTTCTGTGGAAATTGTGTGCTGCTATGTTTCGGGTTCTAAAAGAAATGATACACTTGGAGGCTGGGAGAAGAGAAACAGAAAGACAAACAGGTAGTGAAATACTTAGATTTTCCTAAATGTAACTTTACTCAATACACATTAAATGGTATGTTTCATCGGATGTCATGTTACACATTATAAACTTACTTTTCTGTACGTTTAAGGAATATTTCCTCTCTTCAGTCCTGCATGTGTTGGATGTAGATTTTATCTTAAAGCCAATTATAATTAATCTTTTAAACAGCAAAGTTATTTTCATATCGTTTTGAAAATGACTTAGTGATTACATCTGCAGTTGAAATAATACATGAAACATTAGAGAAAAAGTGAGAGATGAATTCTATAATAGACTTTAAAATTTGCTGATCATTAGAACTAAGGGATAGTAAGAGTAAGGGGAAAAAGGTGAGTTATGGGGGTAGAAATTGATACACGATATTGCCATTGTAATGTACCATTTGCAGTGCAATTGACGCCTTGATCTAATACGTCTGGCTCGCACATCACATACTGACGTGTCAAAAACGCCTTGGATTCTGTGACCATAATATCTTACCATAGACTTCAATAGATACAGAGATACATTTGTCTTGTTGCTCATTTCTAGTTTGCACTTCTCCTTAAAATACATGGTTTGGAAGCCAATGAGAACATCACTCTTTTGCTTTGAAAGCAATCTTTTTGAAAATATGGGAGAAAAGGAAGGGTAAACAAAAGCAGTACCTGAGCTCTGTGAATTCTCATGGTGCTAAATGACCTGAAGAAAGAAAAGGAAGAGACACACCTGAGTGGCTCAGTCAGTTAAGCGTCGGAATCTTCACCTTGGCTCGGGTTAGGATCTCGTGGATTGTGGGCTCTGCAATGACAGCATGGAGCCTGTGATTCTCTCTCTCTCTCCCTTTCTCTCTGCCCTGCCCCTGCTCTCAGGCTGTTTTTCTCTTTTGAAAAAGAAGAGGAAGAAGGAAGAGGAAGAAGGAAGAAGAAGAGTTTGTGAAATGAAGACGAATGTAACAAGAGAATTTACCTGGAAGTACTGTTTATCTCACCTATATGATGGCCTAGAAAGAAGTTTTATCATAACACCCTATTTATTTTAGTACTACTTATACACTGAGTGGATGTGAAGAGTAGATTTTTCAGAAGTTCTAAAAGTGCATAGAGACTTAATGATGTGTTAAGAGAGCCTAATAGTGTTGGTAATTCACAAAGACTTTATCACAATTGGAAGGGGAGGAAGTCCTCATCCTCTGTACATTTGTCAACATTATAAGAGAACTTGGACACGAATCTTTGGAGCAACTTCAAAGGGGAAAGGAAACTGCTCTTTATAGTGAGGCAATTATAGACCCAAGGGATGACATGTGGCACTTGGCTACAAGGTGTGTGGTTTTGTTTTAAATCCAGCGGTCGTGTTGTGGTTGTTTTCTTTTTGTAGCACAGATAGGAGAAGTCAGACTGTGTTCTGTGGGGAGGTGGTAGGTGAGGGGTGATTTCTTTCACAGCTGGGTATTTGTTCCTCAAAAAATGGTCATATCCAGCACCTATAAATGTGCCCTGAAAATTGAGTACCAGATTGCATGAACACTGCTTCCAGTATTTTTTTTTTTTTAATGTAAGAGTAAGTAAGAATAGAAAAGTGGAAATGTTAGAACTTTGGTATAAAGTGGCCAGAAAAATAAAGGGTGGTAGATTTGGGAAATGTTTTGGAGGAGGAGACTGAGATCAATGGTATCTGGCATAGTTGGAGTTGCCCTGGAAGTAGATGGAGATTGTCAGGCAAGTGGTTTGACAAGAAGTGCCTACCGGCTTCTGTGAGAGAGGGATGGAGGGGAGGGAAACAGAATGGGGCAGGTGGAGGATTTGAACTGTGGTGCAATGCAGCTGAGGCTTCATCTGGCACAAGTGGAATTTGGAATCTGAGATGACCCTTCAGATGTAGCTCAAGTTGAGCTGAGGTGTTCAGGACTTTGGGTGCAATCTGTCCCTCGGAAGAGCATATGGACTTGGGGGAAGCAGCAACTTTTCTCAGAGGGCAATTGAGCTTTTAGCTCACAGTGGATAATAGTCTCTTCAGCTGGGGAATGAGAGCTTGAACTTCCCTGGGGCTCTTGCTGAGTCCCTTGATAGAAATGTTTACTTGACGCGAGAATAAGACATCTAGAAATGTAGAACTTAGAATTTCAGGATCTGGAAGCACTAATTTGCCAAATGTGACATCAGGGCTCTTAGTAAAACCATGGTGTCTTCTACGTCTACTTTCTTGGTTCCATGCAGTCAACTTGTTAAAGAAACAACTGTCATTGACATGGGGTGCATTCTGAGTCCTAGAAGACAGTGCCTCATATGCAATATCCTAATTCTAAGCAGGTAGCTGTACTTTCAAAAGTCCAGCTGTACTTTCATCTGTCAGCAGCTTCTGTGTGGTATGGTATGTGATAGAAACATTATATCCCATGATACTGTTCCCATAGCCCCAGTTATTGGCTGCGCAAGTCTCATATTCAATATGGTGTATGGGATCATTCAGGGGATCAAACATTCCAGTAACCTTAAGATAATAGTGCTCATTGAAGCCTTGCTGGTCAAAGAAGCAGCTTTAGTGAAACATAGATATATCTCAGTCAAGATGATCCACTGTCCATCATGGAAAGGGTCCCTGACGCCATGTTCCTGGTTGCTCTCTTGAATGGATGGTGGCATACTGGCAATGCTGTGTAATAGTTGACTTGAATTGTCTCCCAAGAGGTGATTGTGCACATCTCTTTACATCTCAGAGTTCAGTAATATCTAATTGCTAAGTTGAAATTTAGCATGCAGGGATCATTGTATATGTATGTTGCAGAAATAAGAGGTTGTTGTGTTTTTTTTTCCTTGGATAACCAGTTGATACCCATTTACTAGCACACCACCTGAGATTCAATCTCTTGCTGAAAATTGGGATACTTGGTAGTACCTCAATCAGACACAGTGAATGAGAAACCACACTATTGGGTCTGTGTATAACTTAGATCCCTTGTGTCAAAGCTACTCATTCTGTTCAAATACAGAACACTGGAATAGCCAATGATAGAGGCAGGCTGATACCAAATAGCTTAGTCATTCTGTATAATAATAATAACCTATCATATAATAATAACCTATTAGTGCTATTTCTGTGGCAAATGGTCTTGAGTGGCCGTGGACGTATAATACATAAATCCATCAATATACGTTCTTCTCAGGCCTTCTAGTTTCCCAATCTATTTTTGTTTCCATGTCCATGACCCAAGAGACAAGTCATTTACTGCTGCCTAGGAGACTGTAACTAATCTTCTTTCAGGACATTACCCCCCATCCCCCCCCCACACACAACAGATGGTCTATACTTTCCAAAGTTCTGACCATTGCAAGGATTTCCCCAATGCCTAACTTGGCTACTTGGGCTCGTGGCCTGCAGTAGCACTTACTTTTTCTGTCAAATTCACATACTGAGCTTCTGCATCCACGATCCGAGGTTGGCCTCTGTTTCCTCCATCATCTGGTCTTAAGGTATCCTTTCCTGGCATACAGTCGTAGTTGTGACCTGAGAGACAGAGATCTAGAGACACAGAGAAAGAGAACAAAATCTTTTTGTCAACAGATCCTTAGACCCTCTGAACCTACTCAAGCCCAATCCCACATGTTCCATTTCCGTATTACAAGGAGTTGTTGTTGGCTTCACCCTATGTTGGGATAGAACACAACTCATGAGGTATTCTGGTTGCATGGACATTTGATACTCTGGCTGTATGGACGCTTGACATATCCTTGCCAAGGCCCAGAAGGACAACACAGGTTGTTGTTCAAATGCTTAACACTCTGTTGGAGGTCACATGACCATGATCAAGAACACTGAGAGTTGATGTTGGAATTCTCCTGCTGGAGAATTCTCTAGATGGCATATTTTGTCCACCATAAATCCCTTTCACACTATAGGGTCTGCCAGATCATGTGGCCTGGGAGAAAGGGATGCTTGGACTGAACACTAGCCCTGATGTCCAATTCTATTATTTCCTTGGTCTCAAAGCAGGCAGCTTTTGTGTAATGATGTAAATGTATTAGCTCAGTGTTCCCAAGTCTGGATCATACAGCTGTAGATACTACACAGGCCAGCCTTGTATTTTCATGTTGCCTTGGTGGTAAGAGATGTGATAAAAAAATTAGTCATTCATAAAGGATATATCCTGGCATGCCACAGACCATAGGAAATAGAAAAAATTTGCTGACAAAATTTTCTAGTGTACCTTCTGAAACATATTTAGCATAAATGTGTTTATTGGTTTGATTAACATGTTGGCATTTTATGTGACTAGCCAAATTGAACTAGTAATTCGGCTTGATTAATATGTTGTCATTACTGGCTGCAGTAATGTAATATTCTGAAGACTATATAAATGATGTGTATTGCTTCAGACAATAGCAACTGAGTACTGGAGACTAAAGCTATCCCCAAAGGAAAACTGTTAGTATATACTGGAGTCATTCCCGTGTGTGCATAAATTGCTTCTTGATACCTATGGGGGGAAAACACGTTGAAATGAATGGTGGTTTACCTCACGTCTACCGATGTTTTCTAGCAAAACACAGCACTTAGACCCAGAAACTGTAACAGGGGTTAATACGTGGTTGAGTTTGCAGTAGTCCATTATTATTCTTCAAGATCTGCCTAGTTTGTACAAGGGCCTGCATGGAAAAGTGAATGGGGATATGATAGTGACTGTCAACACTTTATCTTTTAAATATGAAGATAATTCTCCTTGAGATATAATAGAGTGGCTTAATATCTTGGTTGAGGGTGGGGTTAGTTTCAGAGGCTTCCATGTTGCTTTCCCCTTTACAATAGCTCTTGCCTCAGAAGGCACAGAACCAATGTGGCCTTTCCGACAACTATACTATGGAGCCATTCCAGTGATACTTTGAGGGAACAAAAAAAAATTACTGTAATACAGATTAGTGGACTCAGTAGACACACTGAACCCAGTCCTACTCCGGGCCAGAGATAACTGTCTGGCCTCCACATTTCCTTAGTCTGACAGAGGTGGCCATAGGGAGTGCCCATGTTGATGCTTGAGTTTTCTGGGTAGAAATAACACTCAGACACAGCGTTCAGGCATTACCAAAAATATGCCTAGTCCCTTTCTTCAATGTGAAGTTAACTTAGTAAATGGCCATAGCTATTTTTAGTAAAGTGCTAGAGGAAATTTTATTATTTTCTTTCTGTAGTGAGATGGAGTCCTTCCTGGGAATCTGGTCTGTCCTTTAATGAAGGGGTTCTGGATCTGAAAATTGACTCAGGTCTGTATGTCCTGCAAGAGATTGTGAGTTTTATAGGGAAGCCATCCTTAGCCTCCTGATCATTCAGCCTGATTTCTGTTTGTGTTAATTAATACCCTATCTTTTCCCTAGGGTCACTGTGTTGTGTTAACCATTTTAAAGGCTTTCTGTCGAGTCAGTCCACTTTTGCTTTCAGTCCAGCCTTGCTGCTCACTGGGATAATTGCTCCAATGTTGTCTCTAATGGTTAAGTCCCACCATGTGGCCTCTATTATTTTGGGATTACATCCTTCCTATTGCTATCAGAGAAACCATTTTAGTAACAGCATATCCTACTTTTATCCTTGCCTTACAGAGGACAGCTACCACTGAGCTACTTAATAATGCCAGTGCCCTTATCACTAACAAATTTGTTACAGTTTGGTAAACAGAGGGTCCTCCAGGTCTTCTCTGTGGAACATAGTCATTTGTTGGGTTTTCAAAGTTTTTGGTTTTTAGGTAGTAAATCTCCTCTAGCATGACCACTTCTCTTGGCCTTCTGTGAATTCTTCTATAGTCTTGCATGGCATTTTTATCATTTTTACTTGACTCAGTGCAGGGTATTGCTTTTTTCCATGATTCCAGAGTCATCTTAATAGAATGTTAGTACCTGCCTTTTTGGGCCCGTGCTAGAATTTTACATATTGAATCACGGAGAGTTTTACAACGTTAGTAAATTCTAACTTTATGTTCAAGTGAGTGGAAGGAGCACCAGCCATTAACAAAGAGCAGTGAGACACTTTTCAAGACTGGAGAGTTCTGGAGCATGTGGGAATTCAATGTATTTTGGCTGGTAGAAATAGACTTTCCAAACTTAATCTTACATTCTCACTCCTTCCCAATAATGGATCTGACCTTGGCATAGAGACTTACGGGTTATTGGAGTTGGGAATTCAATATTCTTGAGAGCCTTTCTACTTTTCTAAGTCCTGGGTTTGATCCTCAGCATTTACTATAGCCAGGGTACAGGACACATGATACTTGTTATATTTTACCAGGGAGGTCTTCTGGGTTTCCTACTTTGCCTTGAATTAGGAATTAATCACTCTCCACCTTTTCATATTTTTCTCTAAAGCATCAGTACCACTCAGCCAGAGCCATTTTTTCTATAGTCATGATAATTAGAATCTCACCGAAGCTCTCAAATGTCTGAGATCATATAACCACCAAAATATTCCCTTCTATTGATTTCCTGTCCCAGTTCACCAGTGAAAAGAAACCACATGTTAGGGTCTATGTTGGATCCCTCTAACACCAGTGATGAATGGTATCTAGATAGTGGATAGCATGGTTCCAAAATCTCATTTTAGTGCCTATTTTCCAGCACCAATTTCATGGTCATTTTCCTCGGAGACTAGACTCCAAGATACACATTACATGTAGTTAATCGACAGGGTAGTACCAATAATTCCTACGAGAGATTTGGGGAAGTAGAAGTGGGCAGAGTGAGAACTGGAAAAGTGCTGTAGTATCAGCAGAGGTATCCTCAGAACCCACTGAAGTTCTGGAACTCTAATCCTTTAGAGGGATTCAAAATTGTTTCAAGGAGATCTCTGCACTTTCACATCAGTAGAATTATTGGTTGTTGCCTGTCTCGGGGGGAGAGTGAGCATGGATAACCTTGAGTGAAATCTCTCTCTTGTGGAGAGCTCTTCCTAAAGAAGAGGTCATGTGTGACCAACAAAAGTCAGAAATTGCTTCTGAGGGATGTGTGTGTTAGCCTTAAAGGGAAGATTTGGGTGGCATCCCATAGGATCTCCTAAAGGGTCAGAAAAATTATTCATAATAAAATTTTAGTACATTTGTGAGCATTTCATATTTGCTAAATTATAAATGAGAGCAAATGCTCTAATAATGAGCCTATAAAAATTTTAGGACTAAAACTCGAAATTGGTGTTCTATTTCTATACCTTGATATTTTCTTTAAAGGAAAATACCATGAAAGTCATTCTTATATAAGTATCCAACCTCTCATGAGTTTTTTTTTAATATCAGGACACAGAAATACTGAGGTAACAAAATAATACACACACACACACACACACACACACACACACACACACAATAAGGAGCTATTAATATGGCCTAGTTAAATCTGTGCATTAATTGAAATATTTGTGAGAAAGCTTCTATCACAATTTCAAAACAACAAGTCCTAATGACAAAACAACCAATGTGAACAAGATTGCTATGAACTTGATGTTTTAAAATATTCACTTTTTACATATATAATTGATTTGATGTTTTTACATTTAAATGTTGCACATTTTTAAGGACCTAATCGTCATATTCCTTTATCTTTGAAATAGAGATATCCTGCACAACACAGAAAACCCAGTAATATCAAAGGAAAAAAAACCCCGAAGTGCCATAATAGCCCAAATATTTTAAGAGCTGATAATTAAATAGTAAATATACAAAAATTAAATTACAGATGGAACGTTTGTCTAAAGATCAAACCTTAACAATCTTCATTTAAATGAACTCAACAGGATCTCTTTTTTCAATATATACCACCTTCTCAATGTGTCAAAAAGAACTTTCTGTCCAATAAGTTCCAATGTGCCTTTTTGATGTTCATTGAACATCACTAATTTGTTCTGCCAAGTAACATTGTTATCAAACATAACAGACGCTGCTAAGAATTTTTAATTTCTAAGGGTAAATAGAGGTCAATTTTTATACTTCAGGCAGATAGGGTTGTCCTTCAGGAATAATGCTATGGTGGATACTACAATGTCCTAAGACTGCATAAATGCATGGGTGCTCAGGGGCAATTTATTTTTAGTATTAAAACAACCTGAAAAAAAAAAAAAGGTTTTATTGTTGCTTTGAAAAGCAGGTCACATCTTTTGATGGAAAATTCCAACTAATGTTTAAAAAAATCTATTTAGAATTTTGGAGCACATGATATATCAAACTAATTTATATACTGGCAACACCTGCATCCTTCTTAAGTTTCTCGATATTGAAGTAAAAACGGAACTGTTTGACTCTCTACTGTGAGGAATATTGCTGTTTGGATGTTACTATTGTCATTATATTACCTTTATTCCTTTATTCATTCAGGCCTTATATAGCTCTTCATTTAAAAACCATCCACGATCTTGACCTCATCTGACTTTGCAAATGTAGTAGTTTCATAACTTCTGTTTTCCCACCACAAAATGTTCCCCATGTTGTGGTTCATGAAAAGGAGTATACTCTTGTCTATTAGATAGTTACTCAGTTGATGGATTTAGGTGTGGGTGTCACTGTGTTCTACCTGAAAGTCACAATTCCCATGCACTGGGGGTTCTGCTGTTAGTTCACACTCAATCTGGAAGTTACTCTTTCCAACAAAAGAAGTAGAATATAAAACTTTTTTTTTCTATCTCTGC
Source organism: Herpailurus yagouaroundi (assembly GCF_014898765.1). Lineage (NCBI taxonomy): Eukaryota > Metazoa > Chordata > Mammalia > Carnivora > Felidae > Herpailurus > Herpailurus yagouaroundi. The sequence goes on from NW_024412391.1 coordinate 70,669,162, forward strand.
TGTGTAGGCAGAACCCAGAAACAGATGGCTAGAGAACACAATGTCCTAAGATTAGAGACAGAAAAATTCAGGTCCCCCCAAATAGAAAGAAGTCGGTCCACAGAACCAAGTGATGCAGGCCAGACATTTTGTAGAGCACAACCGGGAGGCACAAAGCTACCCTAACTGTCACTTGGGTTGAAAGACAAAAAAAAAAAAAAAAAAAAAAACCCAAAACCTAGGGTGACCTTACAGCAGAGACTGAAGAAATTCTGCAACGGGAGGATGGAAACACATAGCACAGAATGGTGTGGCGCGAGGACAGTGTGCTCTAAGAGCAGTGAAGCCCAGAGCAGAGACTAGTGTCTTACAAAATTGACAGATTGTCTGTGTTAATAGTCACGAACAAGACTCTCATCACTTCCTGATCAAGTTGGAATTGGAAATATACTGAACTCTGTTCTTGGTACAGTGTGATGTAGGGGATTACATTTTTTGTTGACTTGATAGGGTACTTAGTATAAAGTATGAATTCCGTCATTCTCAGCAAATCCGTGTGTTGCCTATATAAAGTGCTGAGGTAAAGAAAAATACCTGGATTGGACAGGCTCTCCTGACAATTTCAAGTACCCAGAGAGGACAAAGCCAGGTCAGTAGTAGTCACTGCGCCATGCTGGCATAATCATTTTCATTTTGACTGGCTTCACATTGATTTGGATGCCTCTGCTTAGGTTATGCCTTTGCCTCAGACAACCTTTTTGCCACTTGCACAAGTCACTACCTAGCCTATCTTTTTAAAGCTTAGCTCAGACGTCATTTATTTCCTCCTTCATTCTTCATATCTACATTGAGTGTCTCTTATGTGATCAGAGTCAACTGATAAGAACCACAGAGGATTAAGGGAATGTAGATATAGGCAAAGATAATTGAAATAAACTAGAAGTGCAGCAATCAAAATATTAATGAGTTTTTATTCTATATGAATCAGAGGAGGACAGGAACAGAAATTAGAAAAGAGTTTTATTTTCAACAGGACACCTGATCTTGTCTTAAGAGATGGTATTAATTAATTGGAGAAGGTGGGAAAGAATAAATGAAGAGAGAATCATGAGGAAAAGGAGAGGAATTGGGAACTAACCTGATGTTTGTGGGGAAATACTAACAATTCAAACACACACACACGTTTGTGTGAGTGAGGCAGTCCCTCATTAGTGAGTCAAAAAGTGGTGAGCGTGGACAGGGTTCACTGTATGTAGGTCTTGGATAGTATTACGGAATGTGAATTCTAACTTGTAAGAAACAGGAATTCATGCAAGTGTTGAAGCAAGAGGATGGCAAGGTTGAGTTATCAAAAGCAATGACTCCTGTAGCTAAAGTAGAGGAGAGTAAAAATGACCATGCTAAACAGCAGATCAAGTGGGACTCAGTTTATACACTTACACGGGTGTGATGTTGCAGGACAGAAAGGTTAAAGGAGGAAGATGATGAGTTCAGGTTGAGCATCTTTAATTTCAATTGCCTAGCCTACAAAAAAAAAAAAAAAGAATAGAAATCTCAAGGAAGTAGATACATGCTTAGGGAATTTAAGAGGAAACATTTCTTGGGAGATAATGATTCTTTAGGAGTAAGCAACTTGCAGATGGAAGTCAAAATAATGTCAGATCATTGATGCAGAGTAAAAGGAATAACATTTTAAAACAAATGTGAGAGAAGTTCTTAATCTTACTTTAAAATACTTACTTTTCCAGAACACCAGTCGCTTTTTGTCAGGGACAATAATCTGCCGCAGGTCATATGGCTGGTAAAAATGGAAGTGAAGTTCAAATATAGGACTTCACACTGCCAAAATTTGTGCATTCACCTCTGTATATAGGGGCATACCAGTGTTAAAACCCAAAATTCAACTGAGTCAATTTGAAGGTCTAAGGACTTTTTCAGGTGATTCATGAATTGGGCAGCATCCCGTTCAGCAAGTAAATGGGAGATCCCAGGAGTTGTACAAAATGAAAGGCTGTTACAGGAAGGAGATGGGGAAAAAAGTTAATAGCAAAAGAAAATAGACAAGGCCACTTTGTCTAAGGGGTAAGGGCAGAGGTTCTTAACATGCAGATTATCTCATTTCTTTGGTCACATGACAGATAACTTTTCTGATGGTTGATTTTTCTGGTTTGGTGACTTGGCCTAAGTGGCACCATTTTGGGCCTGTGGTTTTCTTTTAGCAACACTAGAATTACAAGATAATCCAAGTAAAATTTGTAGAATATCTTTTTTTATTTGAGAGATATTTCTTTATTTTAATTTTAATTACCTAATCTACAGCAAGTCAAATCTCAGAATTAGAGGAGAAATCTAAACCTGGTTCTGAATGCAGACCCATAATTTGTATTTAAAGCTATGTGACATTTTTTCTTAACTCAAAGTAGTCACTTGAGTGACCTTGAAAAAAATACTAGATCTTGTGCATTTCACTTTAAGAAAAATAGTTGGATCACAAGAATCATGTTTGTTAAAATGAAGTCAGCAACAGGGGTGCCTGGGTGGCTCAGTCAGTTGAGCGTCCTACTTCGGCTCAGGTCATGATGTCACAGTCCATGAGTTCCAGCACCACGGCGAGCCCTTTGCTGACAGCTCAGAGCCTGGAGCCTGCTTCTGATTCTGTGTCTCCCTCTCTCTCTGCCCCTCCCCTGCTCATGCTCTGTGTCTCTCACTCAAAAATGAATAAACGTTAAAAAAATTTTTTTAAAGAAATAAGCAACATGATGAGAAGATGCATCTAAAAAAATACTTCTAAATTTGGGGGAGAGAGGTACTTTTTTTTTTTTTAACTATAAGTTTATTAACATGTATACCTCATGTATATATGGGAGATACCCAGGAAGAATGAGTTACTCCCAGAGAAGGCCCAAGCTAATATATTAAATACCATCTTCAGGAGGGAAAAATAAATATTGGGATTGTGTTGGGTTGGAGATGTGCATGAATGGTAGGTTACTGAGAAAAGCACAGTAAACAAGGATAAGGTTTGCTATTTTTGGATTTAAATCAATGTCTTCTCCATTGATAAGATTTCTTGTGCTTCAGTAATTTTCCTCTGTCTGGCATAGAGTGGGAAATACCCTTACAAATGATTTGCTTTATAAATGTCGATTTCCCTTACAAAAGGGTAACTTCTGTATTTTCAGAGACAGAGAGAGGTTCTTTATGTGCTGACAGTAAGATGCTTATTACCAAAGTAGGTTTGATTTTTGTCCCTATTGAAGTTGGAAAGAATCATGGAGCAGAATGAACATATGGATTGAAAAAGATAAAAGATTTCTTAGCTATGTGCTTTATATATTTATCGATATAACTGATATCTTAAGATAAGGCTGTGTTAATGTGCATGTGTATAGATGAGCTTTAAATTTCTCAGGGATCATTTGCTAATCTATTCAAAAACTTCATATTGTCATAAGAGTATCATGACTGCCTGTAGGTAATGTTGAGGTGCCCTAAAAGAACTTGCCAACTATTTAAATACACAAACACTATACTATATATCCCGTTAAGGCAATTAGTATGCTCTGTTAATTCACACCTATGTATAATCCACTAGTTCAATTTGGACATGAGAAAAGATAAAGTACTATTACCTGAAATAGAGTAATAAAAATTTTTTCTAAATTAAGGCAGTACCAGTGTATTCTATACTACTCAGTCAAGATCTGAAGTGTTGAGTTTATTTAGGCCTGTGTTGAGGATCCAGGCCCTTGGGCTCTCAAGATGATAGAAATTGATAAGAGGTCAAGCAGGAGTTTCAGGCAAGGCTTTATTGGGGGTTATGCTCTAATGCAAGGGAGGCAGCACGAAGGAAAGAATCCTCAGGCTGACTCCCTGAGGAGAGGTCAGGGACAGTTTTTAATTTTTTTATTTTTTTATTTTTTTTTTTTAATTTTTTTTTCAACGTTTATTTATTTTTGGGACAGAGAGAGACAGAGCATGAACGGGGGAGGGGCAGAGAGAGAGGGAGACACAGAATCGGAAACAGGCTCCAGGCTCTGAGCCATCAGCCTAGAGCCCGACGCGGGGCTCGAACTCACGGACCGCGAGATCGTGACCTGGCTGAAGTCGGACGCTTAACCGACTGCGCCACCCAGGCGCCCCAGGGACAGTTTTTTAAAGAAACTTAGGTGGGAAAAGAGTGATGTCTATGTCTCTGAAGGCAAGGGAAATAAAAGTAAAAATGAACTACTAGGACCTCATCGAGATAAAAAGCTTCTGCACAGCCAAAGAAACAATCAAAAAACTAAAAGGCAACCAATAGAATGGGAGAAGATATTTATAAATGACAGATCAGATAAAGGGTTAGTACCCAAAATTTATAAAGGACTTATGAAACTCAACACCTGAAAAAACAAATAATCTAGTGAGGAAATGGGCAGAAGACATGAATAGGCACTTTTCCAAAGAAGATACCCAGATGGCAAAACAGACACATGAAAAGATGTTCAACATACTCATTATCAGAGAAATACAGATCAAACCCATGTTGAGATACCAACTCACATTGGTCAGAGTGGCTAAAATTAGCAATTCGGGAAACAGCAGATGTGGGAAAGGATGTGGTGAAATAGGAGCCCTCTTGCACCGTTGGTGGGAATTCAAACTGGTTCAGTCCCTCTGGAAAACAGTGTGGAGGTTCCTCAAAAATGAAACCTAGAATTACCCTATGGCCCAGCAATAACACTGGTACGAATTTATCCAAAGGATACATGAGTGCTGATTCGAAGGGCACATGCACCCCATAAATATATATATATAAATATATATTTATATATACACATATATAACATACATACACACACACATATACATACATACAATGGAAGACTACTTTGTGATGAGAAGGAATGAAATCTTGCCATTTGCAACAATGTGGTTGGAGCTGAAGGGTATTATTCTAAGAAAATAAGTCAGTCAGAGAAAGACCAATATCATATGATTTCACTCACATGCGGAATTTGAGAAAGTTAACAGATGCTCATAGGGGAATAGTGGGAAAAAAACGATAAAAAAACAGGGAGACAAACCATAAGAGTCTGTTTTATTTACTTATTTATTTAAATATAATTTATTGTCAAATTGGCTAACATACAGTGTGTAAAATGTGCTCTTGATTTTTTAGATCTGGACAACAAACTGAGGGTTGATGGGGGTGGGGGAAATGGGGATGGGCATTAAGGAGGGCTCTTGGTGGGAGGAGCACTGAGTGTTATATGTAAGTGATGTAGCAGATGCTCTGTCTAAATTCTTTGAGGCAATTGTGGGGAAGATAAAAGTTGCTTCTTGAGTCTTTTGGGTCTCTATTGTTTTCAACTCAAGATAATCTACATGCCATGTGGCCCATCTTGGGGTGGCCTGTCCTTGGTTCCTACAGCGTCTAAAACCATCCAAAAAATCTGAGATCTATTATCTCAAATTCTGGCCCATTACATAATCACAACTATCTTTCTTTCAGCCTTTAATAAAAACTATAGCAGAAATGAGAAGGCGTTGATCTAAGTGGCACTTGATGGGAAGGTCTATGTAATTCAATAAAGAATTCTGGTTTAGTTATTAGATAGTCACTGTTTAGATAAGAGAGAATATTAGTGTCTATATGAATTACTATAAGATTTAGGTTAAATCAGTACTTACTCTGGATGAAATTATTATTGAGTTGAATTTTTGTCTCAGTATATTTATTTACTTAACTGGGAAAAGAGGTTTGCTATAATAATAAAATGTTGGTCATGATAGTTTGAATGACTTTCACTTTGTAACCCTAAAACTACAAATATCTTGTAGGAGGAAATACTTTTGTTGGAATGTTGATTTTAAATGTTTAGGTTCTTATACCTAAATTATAACATTTTTGTCATAAGAAACTTATTTTACACACAAAAATTGATTATTTTTGATCTCCTTAATAAGCTCTAATGAATCCAACTGATAAAAAAAGACTTTGATTCTCTTAAAATATAAAAAATTACTGTATACGTAAAAATATTTTACTTGTAAGTAAAAATTAGTGTACAAGATTACAGTCTATGTACTTGTGGACCCAAGTGGGAGTCTCAACTTTCCCCATCGTGGGGTTTATTTCTTGACTTTTTCCAGTGATGAAAGTTATAACTTGTACACCAAAATAAAGTGTCAGTGATCATTTTATGTGTACATGTTTTACTTGATTCTCTTAAACCAAGAAAAATAACAATAGCTATTGCTTTCTCTTGCTGATCATATGTCTGGGTCATAAGTGTGAGGAACCTTTTTATATTGTCCTTTCAATATATAAGTGAAATTCTACATCTAGAAAAAAAAAAGCAACTTCAATTTCTATCTCTGGGATGAGCAGGCCTTCTTAGGATCACTTTTCTAAAATGTAAAAAGTTGTCAAAGTAGAATATATCTGCAAAAATTTAAATTTCAGGTTATTAAACTTAGCGAATCATAAAAAGAAAAGATTAAAGTCTGGAAAACATAAAGGCAGTAGTAAAATGTACCTCAGGGACAGACACCACCACAGCAAGTATTTCTTCAACATTTGGATAAAGTAATTGAGAAAAATGATCCCTAACTGAGCACTTTAATGCCAACCACTGTGGTGAGTAGTGCTGGATGCCTTCTAGAACTTTTACTTACTGAATTAGTTTTATCCAGAACTACTTTACTTATGCTGGATATCATTGTTTTAGATGATAACTTGATTCTGCCAACCTTGGTTTTGCCAGCCACTTGGGTGCACCCCAAATGAGCTCTGTTGTACTATTGGGGAGGAAGAATCCTCTCTGCTTTTCAAGTTCCTTATAGCTGGATTAAGAATCAAATTGACATGAGACAGATGAAGAAGAGAAAATCAAACTTAGTACCATGTGTAAGGGAAATCCACACAGACATGGATATTCCAGACCAGCATCATGAGGCTTCTATGAGCTAAGGAGAAGAGTGGAGTCCGAGGATCCAAAGAGGAGGTGGACCATTAGTGGGAAAACGAGGGGAGATGTTGGGAAAACAAAGGTGGCCCTAATATATAGACAAGTTTTTCATAGGTAAAGATGAATCTCTTTGAATAGCTTTTTCCCTGATATAGGCAGGCAGTTGAGGGGGACGTAAAGAGCGTTCCCTAAATCTGCTGGGTTTTGATTGCTTTTAATTTAAAATGTTCATGTCACAGTGGCCCTTCATGGGGTAGGCTGCCCTTGGACCCCACAGTACTAAGCAGCTGAGAGTTCCAAACTGTACCACCCAGACGATTCAGACTGGTAGTACCATCTTGTCAACTAAAGCATAAGTTCTAGAATTTCCAGATGAGGACAACTTGTTAGTTCAGTATCTTGATAATTTCTTCAGACTTTGATTCTCTTTGAATTGTCTTATTCCATCAAACTAAAATAACTTGATTAAAAAAAAAACACCCTGATTTTCTGTTTTTGTGCAAAGAAACGTTGCATTTAATGTCCAGTAAGGAGAAAGAAATGACCTAGGGTTATCTGTGTTTTGGTCATCAGGTTGCATATCTGCATTATATTGGAGGCTGGACATTTAAAAGGTATAGGTGGGTTGATAGAAAAGTTCCCTTTAGGGGCGCCTGGGTGGCGCAGTCGGTTAAGCGTCCGACTTCAACCAGGTCACGATCTCACGGTCCGTGAGTTCGAGCCCCGCGTCGGGCTCTGGGCTGATGGCTCAGAGCCTGGAGCCTGTTTCCGATTCTGTGTCTCCCTCTCTCTCTGCCCCTTGCCCGTTCATGCTCTGTCTCTCTCTGTCCCAAAAATAAATAAACGTTGAAAAAAAAAATTAGAAAAAAAAAAAAGAAAAGTTCCCTTTAAATTTAGTAGCCTTCAAGTTTTTGAAGCAGTGGGCTTTGTAATCTAAAATAACCAAATTTCTTTTTTTTTTAACATCGGACTTTATATTTTATTTTCCCTCATGGTTTAAATGAATGTTCCTTGCTCAAACTGCACGACTCATTTTTAGATCCTCATTGTAAAAAAAACAAAAAAACAAACAAAAAAAAAACCTTGAGTCGTTAGTCTCTATCTATCCCCCTTGACACATTCACAATTGTATAATTTAAGTTCAGATTTCCATCTGTAAAATCTCTCACATCTATCTGGTAGCACAAAACATTTGAAAGCCTTATCAGCATGAATTCATCATCAAGATGGTTCAGAAATTCGTCAATGATGCATCTATGTAGGCTTAGGCTATGTTCCTTTTCAATGCGATAATCTAATTGTTTGGTATTTCAATAATGTCCCCATATATTAACTTAATACCCCTCAAGTATTTTTACAATTGTTGTCTCAGTTAAACATTAGAAAAATGTGTGATGCCAGGTAGTTTAAAAGCACATTTCTGAAATCCTGTTAAGGGATATTTAGGCACATTTTTGCCTATCATTCAGCTATGCTTTTGCCTAGTTAAAGGTCCAAAAAGTTTTAGAAATGTAATGCCAAATATTAGCATAAATCTGGATATTCCAAGGACTTAAGATATAAAATGTAATTAGCATTTCTTAAAATGGCTTGAAACTACTAGTTTTAATTCAACTTGTATCTAAACTTGAACAAATACAAATTTACGATTTTTCTTAATGGTTATTTTTGAGAGAGAGAGAGGGAGACACAGAATCTGAAGCAGGCTCCAGGCTCTGAGATTTCAGCACAGAGACCCATTTGGGGCTCAAACTCCTGAACTGGGAGATCATGACCTGAGCCGAAGTTGGACACTTAACTTACTAAACAACTCAGGCGCCCCTATTTTTTTTTTTTTTTTTTTTTTAGAGAAAGAGTGCATAAGCAGGGGTGGAGTGGGAGAGAGCAGAGAGAGAGAGAGAGAGAGAGAGAGAGAGAGAGAGAGAATCTTAAGCAGGCTCCACACTCAGCACAGAGCCTGACATGGGGCTAGATCCCACGACCTTGGGATCATGACCTGGGCCTAAATCAAGAGTTGGATGCTTAACCAACTGAGCCACCTAGGTACCCCCAAGTTTATGATTTAAAATTTTTTTTTAACGTTTTATTTATTTTTTTGGGACAGAGAGAGACAGAGCATGAACGGGGGAGGGGCAGAGAGAGAGGGAGACACAGAATCAGAAACAGGCTCCAGGCTCCGAGCCATCAGCCCAGAGCCCGACGCGGGGCTTGAACTCCCGGACCGCGAGATCGTGACCTGGCCGAAGTCGGACGCTTCACCGGCTGCGCCACCCAGGCGCCCCCCCCCCAAGTTTATGATTTTATATAAAAAAATCATACGAGTGTAAAATGGCATTTTATCACAAGTCAAAACTCTACAGAGTATTGAGGAATTAACATGGTGTTGAATAGTAGACAGGACCATTTTTTCTGGACCAGACAGTTTTGCTGTGTATACTGCTCAAATTCATTGGGTAACCTTTCACGCTAAAATAGGACTCCACTACATTGGTCTTGATTTTTGGCTACCAAAATGTTAATCCCTTTGAAAGCAAACAAAATGACTGTATGAGAACTTGGCACCTGCATCAAGTAAACATGTTATTGTTCAGTTTGAAGGTTTATTAGGAACTCTGGCATATCGTTATAATGTCCTATGATGTTAGTGTATAGATGCTGCTGTGTTGGGAGCCCGGGTGTCTGAGTTGGCTGAGTTTTTGATGCTAGATTTCAGCTCCGGCCATAATCCCAAGGTCATGGGACCGAGCCCTACATGGGGCTCTGGGCTGACGGTGGAGCCTGCTTGAGAGTCCATCTCTCTGTCCCTCTGCCTGCCTCCCCAACTCACACTCCCTCTCTCTAAAATAATTTACAAAAATTAAAAAAAAATATATATATATATATTGCTATGTTTTCTTAAAACCAAAGAGATAACCTGTTTTGTGCTTTATAAGAACAGACCTAGTTCACTAAAGATGTAATAATCTTCTCCCTTGTGAGGAGTTTACTTTTTCTTCTCCAAAGAATGATCTCATCATTCCAATGTACTTAGTACACTGTGAACATTAATAAATACTTTTCCATAAAAATGAAGCTAATTACTGTAGAATACTCATGCCATAGTACATCAGTCAACCCCAGCCACAAGCCAATATATCACATCCTGACTGCCTTGGTCCCTGCTCCTGACAACGTTCTACATGATCCTCTGTGGTGGAAACGAATTGAAGGACGATGTTTTAACAGTTTTCTCTTTCTTGCTATCTTGTCTGTCCCCTCATTTTCTCCTCCGCATTCAACTTAGAATGAAAGACATTCATTGTTCCTAAGTGGGCTGTTATGAATTCATTATCTTTTACTTCATAAAGATCAAGAGAGCAGTCTGCATATTTTTCTTCTACTGAATTACAATTTCTCTTAGGCTTTCAGGAGAAAAGATTTGTATTTTAGTAGAATGGAAGTGACAGTGTTTCAACGGATATTGCTTGTCATCTATTTTTTGGTATTTCAGTAAACCATTCAATCAGGAGGCACCTGCCCTCCCTCTTCTACTTTTTCCTCGCAGCAGGAATTTGTTTTTATTAATTCCCATATTCCTCGACTTTGGTCATTTTTTTGCATTAACTCACAGAATTGTGACTTAGAAGGACTTGTACATAGCTTAAACACTGAACTAGTCAAGTCATTGGAGACAAAAGGAAGGCTGAACTCTACAGTTTTAAGCCATAGTTTAGGAACTGCATTTAGAATTTAGAAAGTACTCATCATTATTCAAAGACTACCATGATTACTAAGTGTGGATAGAAAATTACAACATCATTTTGAAAAAGGTTCATTATAAAGTTTGCAGTTATTCTTGGTGCTATCTTTAATCTTCAGAATAAAGGATTTCTTTTATTCTGAAATCATACTAAGGTTTGTCTAATACTGAAATCTTCACATAATATTAGACCAAGTTTTACATAATTTCTGCCACCCCCAACATTATACATTTTAATTAAGGATTTCAAGAGGGTTGAAAGATAGCATCATGCTCCTCTCTTTGGAAGAAACACATATTTTAGGTTATGCATTCACACGATCCTCCCCCCCCCCCCACCCCTCCAAGCAATTCCTAACCAAAGAGGGGCAAGCCAGGAAATGAACTCAAGATTTCAGACTATGTGCCCTATTTATATGATTATGCTCTGGGCTATTATCATAATTCTGGGCCCCATTCCATTTTCTTAGTCCCTAAAGATGATTGGAGAGTAAGAAAAAGAAATAAGAAAGACTGATTGCCACGGATTATCATTTTGTTTTTAATTTTAAACTGCAAGTTCACATTCCCCTTTGAGTCTCCGCTACCACTGAGTTGTTTCTCACAGTCACTTGGGAAATTTGAAATGCTAGATCTGCTTTTCTGAAACACAGTGTGCTGCAATAATCATAGGAACAAATTTCGTAAGGATTTGATGATGAGAGACAAATAAATTCGTTCCTTTTAAACAAATGCACTCGGGACTGAAAGTTAAGGCTAATTCTATGCTAACATCATTCAATGATACTGTGTTCCTAACAAAATGACAAGCTATAGGATGAAAGGAAAGTATATTACTGAAAAAAAAGCATAATTACTGCATGTGTGAAATTCAAAATGTCAGGTTTTTACAAGACTATTGAAACTATCAACTTTTCAGAGTGGATTTGAGACAAAAAGTAAGGATTAAACAATTCAAACATTTGTCAAAGTGACTTAAGATCTATATAATATTTTATTTATATTTTAGGGACAATTTCGAGCAATGGAAGTTGTAAAGTGCTTTACAAAACAAATTTGACTCTCATCTATTTTAATGATTTACCTCCATAGGTGTGGAAGTCTTTATTTTTTCTCTCACGATTTCTTGGTGAAATGGAAAAGAGTTCAATTAGAAAAAATTGATACTTAAACATCAAGAAGAAACTTCTCGTCAAAAATGAAGAATGTTTTTTGTTCTACAGGCTTTGATATACAAGCTAGCTAGATTACTATAAAAGATTTTCCTGAAAGCAAGTAAGCTATAATATTTTTTCCTTATAGTAGTTTTTTGCCTGTTCCTGTGCCAAAGAAAACTTCTCCTACATTTGAGACTGGGGAGATCAGGCTAAAAGGCCAACATCTTTGCTACTAAAAACAATAAGAGCTTGAAATAATTATCTGACATGCTGTTCTGGGCAAGATCTATATAGTCCTGGGCAACAAAACATTTCTGAGCTCTGGCCCAAACTTGAAACCCAATATCAAGTCAATATGTGTTATAAATTATAAAAATCAACAGAATATAAGCATAGGTGGATTGTCTCCTCAAAAGCAACCATGCCCAAGTTTAAATCCATTTCCATTCTTAGGTGTGGGCTCATGTAGTCAGCAATGGACTTAAAAAACAAACAAACAAAAACTGCAGGTTGAATTGCATTCCCATTTTTGCAAAAACAACTGTATGGACTTCTCAAAAATGAATGAATGTGTCTTCTGCTGGCCATGCACTAAAAGATGGATGGCAGCAAATCATAGTAGAAGAATCTTTGGTGAATTAAATCAGAGCCCATGTGTCAGAGTGATAAAGAGCCTGGGTATTAAAAGCAGACCACAAGGAACAACTCACTGACTCTGCAACTATGGCAATGGTAGTACCTATCCCAGTTAGTTGTTGGAGGCATTAAATGAGATAATATATATTGTCAGTTTTGAATGGGGTTGATCCATAGTTAGGGTTCAATGTATTTGTTACTGATGTTGTTTATCCCATTGAAAAGTGGAACATAGTTTCTTCCCCTTGAATCTGGGCTAGGCTGCCAGTGACTTTTCTGAACAATAGACTATGGAAGAATAGACTATGTGTCTTAGTCTGTTTGGGCTGCTATGAGAAGAATTCCATAGAGTGGTTTATAAACAACAAACATTTATTATAGTTTTGGAGACTGAGAAGTCCAAGATCAGAGGGCTAGCAAGGTCGGGTTCTGGTTAGAGTCAACTTCTGGTTCATAGATTTCTAGCCTCTCACTGTGCCCTTACATGGTAGAAGGTGCCAAGGAGCTCTGGGGCCTCTTTCATACAGTCACTATCGCCATTTGTACAGACCCTGCCCTCATGACTAATCACTTCACGAAGGCCCCACATCCAAATATTATCACATTGGTCATTAGGATTTAACAAGAAGTCTTGGAAAAAGACATTCAGTCTATAGCACTAATCTAGTCCCATGCTCAGTTTTTCAGCACAACTAGGAGCTTCTGCCTTACTGTCCTGGAATCTTGACCTACCAAAGCAGAAATTCAAACTCCTTTCTAGAGATAGAGGCCACACTGAAAGGGACTGAAGGGCCACGCATATGAATGAAAAGGTCATAATGCACATACATCTTAGCTGAGTCTTCTGGTGACTCCAGATTCAGGCTTTATCTCATGTTGGTGTTGTATATCCTTAAGTGACAAGTATCCAGTCGAGCCCGGTTAATCCACAGAACCATTAGAATCAACTTTTGTGTTAAGCCATTACATCTAGTGGGCTGGTAGTTGTGACATAGCAATAAATAATCAGCATAATATATTACTACTCTTACATGGACAGAATAATGAGAAAATGATTCAAAGTCCATTCTCTCATTTTATAGTATAACATAAATATGTGCAAAATAGGCTTCTGCATCTACCACACCAAGCATTGTTGAACCATTGGAGGGAGTTAGCAGTGAAAAACACAACATGACTGTCCTCACCAAGAGTGCAGTCTAGTTGGGGTCAGAGCAACATGAGAACTTTCTAGTACTGAGTGCTCTGTGGCAGAAAAGCTTGTTGTGACTATGATAATAAGTTAGGGTTTATTCTTGGGCCGAGACTCAGGGTACGATGTGTAAGTGCTATGTTGAGGATCAGATAATTCATGGATCCTAAAAGTAATTCTGCTAGAGAATAAAAATTAAAGAGAAGAGAAAAAGGAAAGGGAAAATAACGCTTATTTTGATTTCCTGTAGAAAGGTATTTCATCTTTATATTTTCAGTAATACTTTTATCTAAAACCATTTCTTTCAGAAAGTATATTAAGAACTCTTAATGTGATTTAAAAAACACAATTTAATTGTTGGCATCAGAGCTCATCTGAGTGAAAGAACTGAATGTGGTCTGCTAAGCTAATGGAGGGTGAGCTCCTGAAGAAGCAAGTTGAGAAAACATAGAAAAGCTATTTAAACGCTAAGAAATGAACATGAGTTCAGTGGTGGAAAAAAAATGATAAAAACAATGTCCAGAAACAAATTTCCAACTCGGGTCATACAAGGGAAGGTAGAAACAAGGCCATGTATCTTGTTCTAAGTTCTATCTTTGCAGTGCATCTCTATGGCTTATGTAATTGTTTTTACGTACAAATTAAGGGGAAGAATTTGTTTGGTAAAGGGATCAGCTTGGAGCAGAGAGAACCAAATGGCAGCAGATGGTGAGATGCAAGGAATTTGGGAGTTCATTGGGGCAGAAATGAGGATCCAGATAAGACTATGAATGTAAATTCTTGGGAATTTGCTGAAATTTTAGAAAGGGCTTTGGATTTTGCCTAACTCATGAGACAGATGATTGAGACAATTTTTTTTTAAAGATCCAAAGGCAGGATGTCCCTAGCTACTATCTGAGGTTATGTATGAAGGGAGAGGATGGGCCATATGTAAAATAATGATTGGGAAAAAAGTTTGGTGGTGAGGGTGGGAGTGAGGGACAGGAAACCAAGATGTATTAAACACCAACTAGGCACTCAGCACTGTGCTACATGCTTGGCATACTTTTATCATTTGAACTTAATGACTCAGTATATTATTACAGTATCCAAGTGACACATAGGAGCTGAAGAGAGGCTACATAGCTAGTAGGTGATCAAAATTGGAACATTTGCCATCAAAACCTATGATCTATTTCATCTTATTCTGTGTTCGGGAATATGTAAAGTAAGAATTTGTGATCCCCAGATGCCCCTGGATCCAGACTTTCACCTAATTCTAGGAATATATTCTCAAATACATGCTGTTGTCAGATGTAATATCAGTTCACAAATAGTGACATTACTGATATTTTTTAATGACAAAGTCTATGGTGATGCCAAATAAATGGGACTTATTGCCTGGCTGGATGTCCTTCTCTTTGAGTTCCTCCCTGTAATGCCCTCATGGAAGCTTTTTAGAGACTGCCTTGAGAAAAATAACCCAATGAATATCATTTGTCACTAGTTTGTTTTTCTTCAAAATTTTCCCCTCTCCTCAGAAATATTCTTTGTTTTCTTGTCCCTTCCTCCACTACATCAGGTGGCAATGCCATCCACGTATTGTTTGATCAAATCCTGCCTTAAGGTGAACAGATTGTCTGAATGTGGACATGCAGGCCTCACCCAGCGCTCTCTAATACTGTGGATAATCAGGGCTCTTATCGGTGCACATTAACTCCAATTTAGAACCACCAATGGGAATTAAGTGGAAGTTAAAGTACGAGCAACAGAACAAGAGAAAAGAGAGAGAGGACTCATCAAAAAGCATATGCAGCGGGGTGCCTGGGTGGCGCAGTCGGTTAAGCGTCCGACTTCAGCCAGGTCACGATCTCGCGGTCCGTGAGTTTGAGCCCCGCGTCAGGCTCTGGGCTGATGGCTCGGAGCCTGGAGCCTGTTTCCGATGCTGTGTCTCCCTCTCTCTCTGCCCCTCCCCCGTTCATGCTCTGTTTCTCTCGGTCCCCCCCAAAAAAAAAAAAAAAAACATATGCAGCAAAAGTATTGAAATAGAGGTTAGCCCTTTTTTTGGTTTATATTTGTTTTTGTTGTAAATTCTAGAAGTATTCTCAGAAAGGCTTCTTTGACACTGTATAAAAATGAACAGTAGACACCATTATGGGAAATGGAGTGTGTGTTTCTCTGAGCATCTGGCAAAGGCATCTGTTGGAGATGGGACACCAGCTCATTGCTCTGTTCTTATGCGAAAGGTCTAATTAAGTAGCAGACAACTCTAGAAGCCCTAGAGTGTAGTTCAAATCAGTATCCAAAGGTTTATATATGCTCAGAAACCTCTTAGATCAGTACTACTGAAGAGTGAATCTCAGCAAAACTAGCCCAAATTTTCCTGCCTAGAATACGCAGAAGTTGAAAGAACTTTTATGAGCACTGTGTCTAGCTCCAAGGCATGGTAGAGAATGACTAAGCTGGAAGGAACTTCAATAATAAGTTCTAGCTCATAAAGAGAGGTGTTTACCCTGTTCTAAATAATCCCCAGGGAGTAGGAATTTGCAATAATAAGTCACAGTTCTTAGGATCAGGGAGTTTGTCTTTTCACTAAGTCTCCTTCCTATCATTTCATCCATCTTGCCTCCCTCTTTCCTTCTCTCCATCCCTCTCTCCTTTTCTTTCCATCCCTGACACAGAATTGCTACTCACATTCAGTGAGATAATTCAATTCTCCATCTCTGAATGTCCGGTAACAATCCTTCCTCCCTTCAGTTAGCTGAGGGAGGAAGCTAAGGAATTTATTTTCAGAGGTTTTGCTCATAGGACCAGTTCACCTAACTTGCATTTGCTTTTTTTTTTTTTTTTTTTTTTGGTGTGAGGGGGTTACATCTCAATTTTCCTTACTCGACTTATCTGTGAGATGTAAGCCACGTTAGACATAGAAAGATTCTTTCCATGTTCAACAAATTGAATCTTCTATGTGTTCTTTCTTTCCAATCTATCACTCGGTTAGAAATAGGATTGAAAGTTTTCATTTTAAATTAATCAAAATAACACTTTGATACATGGGATTGATTTTTCCAAAAATGGTTGTTATTAAAACAAAAGCATTTTAAATAACTTTTTGCTTTATAAATTAAACTTTGGGCTAAAAATAGCAGAGAGGAAGGGAAATGATGAGTTAATGTGAATCCATGGACCTGCTTGGCTCCACGTCTACAAATGGGCATTGGTATCTGAGAGTTTACTTCTGTCTGATGGTTGGGGCTAAAAGTACCCAACTCAAGATGAAGAAATAAATCTGACCCACTTTATGAAACCAGTGCCTGAGCTATAACCACAGCCCCTCCTGCACAAAGAAAAGGAAAACTAACATCTTACATTGATATTTACATTTACATTTCATATAGGAGCGTGGACCTAGGGAAGTTTTAGTGTCCAGATACACTACTGTGAAAGCAA
This sequence comes from Herpailurus yagouaroundi, assembly GCF_014898765.1. NCBI lineage: Eukaryota > Metazoa > Chordata > Mammalia > Carnivora > Felidae > Herpailurus > Herpailurus yagouaroundi. The sequence continues at coordinate 70,686,247 of NW_024412391.1, forward strand.
ACATTGGTTCCATTGCTGGACCTGCTATATACTCAAACTTTGTAAAAGTTACCCTAAATTCCTATTTTAAGACCTTTTTCTTACCTTAGAGTTGAGGGAGGTAACTTAGAGTCTAGGGACCAGGACATAATTTCAAAATGACTAGACAAAGACATGAAGGGAATGAGGGGAGGAGGGCAAGAAAGAAGGGAGACAAAAAGTAACCTTTCATTTTTCCAGTAAGTCTCTGCAAACCAAAATTCCCAAACTCATGAACAGGAAGGAGCTAATGATATTACCATAGACATGTTAAATTGGTAAATTAACATAGGAGGAACTCTAAAGAAAGAGCATAGCAGGTAAAGCAAAATCAGCAACCAAAAGATACGTTTACTCTAAATGAGATTGATTTTATTTTTTTATTAACTTTTTTAATGTTTTATTTATTTTTGAGAGAGAGAGAGAGAGAGAGAGAGCAAGTAGGGGAGGGGCAGAGAGAGCTGGAGACACAGAGTCTGAAGCAGGCTCCAGGCTTTGAAGTGTCAGCACAAAGCCCCAAGTGAAGCTCTAACCCATGAACTGTGAGATCATGACTTGAGCAGAAGTTGGACACTTAACTGACTGAGCCCCCAGGTGCTCCTAAATGAAATTGTTTTTATAAAACAATCTAATAAAATTCAAAATGAGCTTGTTTAGGGTGTTTGCATCTATAAAATAAACATCTTGGAAATAAACCTATATATTCATTAAATAAAACATTTAAGAGGCAGTAAAAGCTCCAGATTGGACATAAAATGGGGAAGAGTAAATAGGAATATGTTGATAATGAATTTACCCCAGAACATATCACTGATTGGTCAAGAGACAATAAATGGGTCCTGAGGGATAGATCAAGAATCTAAGACATCCAAAACCAGAAACAGAAAATGAAAAAAGAGCAGTATTTGAAGAGATAATAACTGAAAATTTTCAGATAGTGAAAAACGAATGGATCATCAGTTTGATACATCCTCTAGAGTTCTGGATAAGATAAAAATTAAAAACAAACATACAGACATCTTCTAGATACATCATAGTCAAATTGCAGACTCTCAGGATTAAAGGAAAGACTTGAAAGGTGCCAGAGGAATGATAAGATAATGACCATTAAACCTAATAAACTCCTCTTCGGCAACAACTGGTGCTGGAATACAATAAAACAATATATTTAAAGTTTTTGAGGAATAATAACCATCAACCTAGAAATATACGCCCTGCATAATCATTGTTTTCAAGAGTATGGGGAAAGTATGGGGTGCCTGGGTGGCTCATTCAGTAGGGCGTGTGACTCTTGATCTCGGGGTCATGAGTTGGAGTCCCACACTGAGTGTAGAGATTCCCTAATTTCAAAACATAAAAAAGAGTAAGGGTAAACTAAAGACACAGTGATGGGTGCCTGGGTGGCTCAGTTGGGTAAGTATCAGACTTCAACTCAGGCTATGATCTTATGGTTCATGGGTTTGAGCCCCATGTCGGGCTCTGTGCTGACAGCTCAGAGCCCAGAGCCTGCTTCAGGTTCTGTGTCTCCCTCTCTCTCTCTGCCCCACCCCTGCTTACGCTCTGTCTCTCTCTCTCAAAAATAAATAAACATTTAAAAAAATTTAAAAAAGACATACTGAGAAATACAAGTACTCTGATATTTTAACAGAGAACTTTGTGTAACAACTAAAGATATGTTGCAGTGAAAAGGAAAAGGAAGATAGCAAGATAGAGGAATACAAGGTAACAAAGTAACGTGGTAATTGACAAAATTATTGGTACATTTAACTTACTCTTGACTATAAAAGTAACGCCTGTTTTTGCTATAAAAAGAAAGCTAAAACTAAGCCACAAATAATAAAACAGTAGGGCTAGTCAGTAGTGGGCACAACTATTAACATCTTTATATTGAGGAAAGAAGCTTGAATAACTTCAGACTTCAAAAAAATAAGTATCAGGTAAAAATGCAAAAGTATACATTAAAAGATAAGAAATAAATTTTATTTTTTCCAAACAGGTGGGTATTTATAAAATGCTGTGTTCTGCCCTCAGAGGGCTGAAAGGGGGGAAGAAAAGAATCAGAGAAGATGGTAAAACAAAAAAATGAGGTGGTACAAGAACGTCCAAAACCAGTCTTAATTAAAAACAGTAAGAATGGGGCACCTGGGTGGCTCAGTCGGTTGAGCCTCAGACTGCAGCTCAGGTCATGGTCTTGGGATTCGTGAGTTCGAGCTCCAGGATGGGCTTTGTGCTGACAGCTTGGAGCCTGGAGATTGCTTCAGATTCTGTGCCTCTCTGTCTCTCTGCCCCTGCCCCGCTCACGCTCTGTCTCTGTCTCAAAAATAAACATTAATTTTTTTTTAAGTAATAAGAATGGATTAATACTATCAAAATCCTTAAGATACTTAAGTGTGGCTCTAATCTCTGCCGCCCCAACCCAGAATATCTTAGTGCTTGTGACCTAATTTTGTGGCTATATAAGGGTAGTTTCAGAAGGTTCTGCTGGTTTTTTCCACTGCAGCTCTGATCCCACAGGCCAGGGACTCAGGGGGGCAACTGCATCGACCGCCAAGTATCTCAATCCCAATTATCCATTCAGGAATCAGGGAATATTTGCTTGGGTACCCACAAAATCAGGGTACCCATGATAAGTCAGACCTTGACGGGGAACCCATTTGTTACCAGATTCCTAAATACTTACTGTAGAAGCAAGGCTAAGATGCCACATTGCTTTTCTGGATATTAATATCAACTCCGATCCTGTTTTCAGTACCCCTTAAACTATGTGAGTGTTTTGTTCTTCCTGGAATATGTTTACCTGAAAAAATGGCCATATGTACCTTTGAGAAAGGACTGAGGAGATGTGATCTTGTATACTAGTGGTTTTGCAGGGTCCTTCTTCTGGAGGACAAAACAAAGGGTTCCACCTAAAGGTGTAAAAATTGACCTAGGTCTGTGAGCTGGGCAAGGTGTCACGACTTCTGATTGGAGTCACTACTGTCAGCCTCCTGGTCATTCTTGTAGGAAGCTGGGGGGTACTCCTGTTGGATGCCCATCTATTGTGCCCCCATGATTGTCACAGTTCTGTTGGTCCGTTTGATAACTTTCTAGATGCCAGGCCTCCTTGGGTACACCTGCGCCCCTGTCAATCAATATGATCTTGCATAAGGCATTCAAATTCAGACCCTGGCTCCTGTTGTTAATAGTGTCTGTGAGCCTGGTTACCATCAGCAAGCCAAGTGCAGTAAAGTCTTCTCTTCCCTTCAGCTCGTGTCTAGAGAAGAGAACCACCAGTTAACTCTCGAGTTCTTACGTCTCTGACCAGCAGTGTTCCTTTTGGCCCTGTATATTCCAATGGGAGGAAATCATCTGGTGGGTGGTCTGAACACAGATAGTGTATTATTAAAGAATGCTCGGTTACCTGAGCCTTTGAATTTTTTTCTCCCACCATCTGCCACAGAAATTCAACTTTGCTTTAATATCGGCCTTCTCTTTGCTTTTCCATGTTAAGAGAAACCATCTTCTGAAGTCCTTGATTCTTGAAAATTTTAAATCTTTGGAGAGTTTTTCCAATCTGTAGAAACTGTAGACTCTCTCTGGTCTACTTTTTTGTTCTGGATCCCATGAACAATCACTCCCAGAATGTATTTCCATGCATATTCCTTCAGCTTTGGTAGGTATGTGCCAAATAGGTCTTGCAGTTCCTTTGGGATATATGACCTTTTTTTCCTTAGCAGTTCTGGTATGTCCCCAGCTAGTCTATGCTATGAGTCAACCCTAGCTATGGGCGTAGTTAGTCGGAAAGGGAGAAGGGGCATATTTTTAGGGGAGAAACTGTGTCCTTGATGGGGAGGGGTATCTGCATTGCCCACCAGCATGTGGAAAGTGCTAGCTCTTACTAGAGGTCAGCCATTTCTGTAGGTTCAAAAGGTCCAGAAGAATCTGGGGTACCTAAAATCTTTAAAGTTTTTTTTAACACTATAGTTTTTGAGGGACTGAGCACAAGCAGGGGAGATGCACAGAGAGAGAGACAGAGACAGTGACAGAGAGACAGAGAGGGAGGGAGGGAGAGAGAACTAGTAGGGAAGGGGCAGAGAGAGAGAGGGAGACACAGAATCCAAAGTAGTCTCCAGGCTCTGAGCTATCAGCACAGAGCCCGATGCGGGACTCAAACCCACAAATGCAAGATCATGACCTGAGCTGAAGTCAGATGCTCAACTGACTGAGCCACCCAGGTGCCCCTGAGGTACTTAAACTCTTACAGGATTCCTCCCAGAAGTCTCTATTCCCTGTGTCAGGCTCCTAGGTTTTCCTAACCAGGACACTGATGTTGACCTAAAAGATTCCCTAGATAGAATATTTAACCTTTTCTAGTTCAGCTGCTCAAATTATTATATCCTGGGCTTGATGAAGTCTTTGCATGCTACCTTACAGACCATTTGGTTTACAGACTTGATTTTAAAATGCTCGATAACTGTCTTTAGCATTTCATTATTTTTCCCTACTGCATCAATGTCATTTAGCAATAACCACTCCATCCCACTGCCCTTACAATTGCTGTTCCCATTAGTTTTAAATGCCCAGGGGGTACATTGTCCCAGCTAATGCGTTCCCTTAACCAGCGTGCTAGGCCAATTCATCACTGATAGAAGTTTGACAATAAAATGTCAGAGGTCATTTGTGTCCCATCAGTGATTGGGGGTGAAGGGGGGCTCATCTAGGCAGAAAGTGATCCAGCCTCAAAATAACAAATTATTGTTTACTCTTTTAGACCACCCCTGGACCTTGGCGTCGAGGAGCTTAGATACTTGATGAGGGTATCCTCTGGCACAGGCATTTTATCATATTCATAGAGGTTTATAAAACATCTCTGTCACTGAGCATTGATCCTTCTTGGCCACTGAAATAGGTACTCAGCCTGGAAATTCTGAAGAAGACAGTAGCGGTGTATACATTGCTGCCGTGCCTACATCCTTCACAGGACCACGGAATACCCGGCTGATGTTCTTGAAGGAAAAGTATGCTTTAAACATGCATTTTATTCTCCCATTTTTTTCTTTGCTCTGCCTACCTTTATTCGCAAAGGTGACGATCAAAACTAGATCAACCTATGGTTCACAATTTCAATACTGTTGAGAAAGCCCTGGGGATTGCCGGTAGAGCTATTTTGTGTTCTAATTGAAATGAAAAAAAAAAGGCATTTTGAGAGTGTATTAGATGTTTTGGCTGAATACAACTTGCCAACAGCAGGTGATCTTTGCTATAGCTGACAGAAGGCCTTTAAAATGGGTTCTGAAGTTTATTTTCTTCATCTTGCATGTGGATAATTGAATTGCAGTTTGCTAACTGAGACAACGCTAGTTGGTACCCAGTGTACCATTCTGACACTTTAAAGGAACCTTGGGTTTCTTTAGCCATTGAAAAATAGGATACTAAAGGCAGAAGTTTTCCAGAAAGTGTATTTTTAGACTGACAAGTTATTACGGCTTCTCTTAGGAGAAATGAGCCCAGTAAAGGCTTTTCAGTGTTTTCCAAATCAGGTTTTCATTTTATTTCTCTTGATTCTATAAGAGCTGCTGGAAAGCATTGTTTTCATTTTAGCAGTAATAGGCCGTGGTCGTAATGTATTGAACACATACCAAGCCCCATTATATGTGACGTATATCATTTCATTTAATCTTGTTTTATACTAGAAGAAAATGAGGCTTTGATACCTTGAGTGGTCACCTATGATCATTCAGGTGGGAAGGCATGGTGCTGGGTGGTGAACCCAGCTCAGCACGCTATAAACCCAGGGTTCTTAACCAGTATACTAAAATATTCCATCTAGAGCCTACTGCCTCTTCAAATTCTCAGCTCATAGCACAGCATTGGACACGTAGGGAGTCCTTAATAATGTAGAAACTAAATGTTCTTAGAATTAAATGGAATCTTAGTTGTGGGCAATACTGTTGGGTCACTACATCTAATTGTATGAAAATAATTGTTTGACTACTCTGAGCATATTTTAAAGAACTCTTTCTCCACTTATTTATCAATCTGTTTTTTTTCTTAATATTTTATTTTCCTAATTTGTATTGAGGTGTAATTGACGTACAATACACTGAACATACTACATATCATCATTTCATGCATTTTGACATGTGTCCACCCATGAAATAAGGACCCACCACATTAGGAAGTGAACATATCCATCATTTGGAAAGTTTATCTAAACCAATTGATAATCCCTCTATACAACCCCTCCCCCCAACCACTGATTTTCTTTCTGTCACTATAGATTTACCTGCACATCTAGAACTTCACATAAATTGTATAATGTAACATTTATCCTTTTTTAAATGTTTGTTTATTTTTGAAAGAGAGAGAGAGAGAGAGAGAGAGAGAGAGAGAGAGACAGAACATGAGTGCGGGAGGGGCAGAGAGAGAGGGAGGCACAGAATCCGAAGCAAGCTCCTGGTTCTGAGCTATCAGAGCCCAGAGCCCAACGTGGGGCTCAAACTCACGGATTGCGCGATCATGAGCCAAAGTTGGATGTTTAACTGATTGAGCCACCCACGCGCCCCACATGTATTCTTTTTGTGTCTGGATTTTTTTCTCATAATAATTTGGAGATGCATACATGTTATTGCATATATCAACTCTTTCTTATTTTGTTGTTGCTGAGTAGTATTCCAATGCAGGATGTACCACAATTGCTTAAGCATTTATTTACCTGCTAGCAGAAATGTGGATTGTTTTTGATGTTGGTTATTACAACTGAAGCTCTTTTGAAAATCAGTGTGCATGTGTTTGTATGAATAGATGCATTCTTTCTTTTCTTGATATATCCCTAGGAGTGGAAGGGCTAGATCATATGATACTGTGTAAATTTAAAGTATAAGAGAACTGTCTGATAGTTTTCCAAAGTGTTTGTACCATTTACATTTCCACCATATATATTAACTTCCTGTTTCTCTATATCCTCAACACTTCATATAGTTAGGCTTTAAATTGTAGGCATTCTAATAGATAGACAATGTTATTTCAAGAAATTTTAATGTTACATTTTCTAATGTATTATATGGGTCATCTTTTCATGAGGTTATGTGTTCTGCTTTTCTTTTTTTAATGAAGCCCATTTTCAAATATTTGCCCATTTAAAAAACATGTTTATTTTCTGATTATTGAATTCTCAGAGTGCTTTGTATATTCTGAATACAAATCATTTACTATAGATATGCTTTTAAAACATTTTCTCCCAGTAAATGGATCATCCTTTTATTCTTTTTCAGAGTGCTTGTGTTTATAATTTTGAAGAAGTTCAATTTATCAATTGGTCCATCTGTGGAGTGTGCTTTTTATGTCAGAACTAAGAAATCTTTGTGTAATCCAAGGAAGCAAATGTTTTATGTTTTCTTCTATGAGTTTTATAGTTGGAGATTTTATCTTTATGCCTATAAAATAATAAGAGTTAATTTTTTATTAAGATATCATATTTATTTTCATGTATATAGATATCCAATTGTTACATCACTTATCAAAAAGACTGTTTTGCCACTAACTTGCCTTTGTACCTTTGTTGAAAATCAGTTGTCCCTGTATGTGCGGGTCTGTTTCTGGGTTCCTCTTTCTGTGTTTAAATCAGTATAGTACTGTCTTTCTTATGTAGCTGATAGTCTTAACATACTACAGTAAAACCTTGGATTGCGAGTAACATGTTGTGCGAGTGTCCTGCAAGACGAGCAAACATTTCTAATAAATTTTAACTTGATGAATGAGTGATGTAATACTCGTAGTACGTGATGCTGAATGTCACATGATCACAACTCAGCCACTGGTTATTCTTTCTCTCTCGCTATAGGATTGTGGGTGATCATCTCTTATGCTCTGACGCTCGGTCTCAGGCCATGGTGTTTGGCAGAAATCAGTGATTTTTCAGAACGTTGCAAGGTGCCCACAACTGGTACTAGTGTAGTTTCTGTCACTTCAACGCACGTATGGACAGTCCTTTGCTTTTCCATAAGAGAGTAGGCTTAGGAATGCTTTGCTTCATTCTAGGTCAGGCTCCCTGCAGAGAGAGACCCTGTCCTCTGCTGCCTTATTGCCAGTTACATTAAATACAGTATATGACAAGAGTTTATTAATATTGCACTGTAGTCAACATGTGTGTGAGCATCTACAATGGCCCCCATGCAGAAAGATTCCATTGACCAGTAGATGGCCGTGATTCTGTTAGTGATAGTGAAAAAGGTCCTACGCAATAACCCGCCTCTCGTCTCACACCAGCCATGAAGGTTTTTATAAGGTAAATGCAGGTTCATTTATTTATTTTTCTTTATATTTTGTATTTTCTTTGTTGTTTTATGAATCTGTTTGGGTTGTGGAATGAATCATCTGAATTTCCATTATTTCTTACGGGGAAATTCATTTTGATTTACAAGTGCTTTGGATTACAAGCAAGTTTTCGTAACAAATTATGCTCGCAAACTAAGGTTTTACTGTATACACTTACATAACATACAAGTCTTAAACATAGAGTGTCATTTCTCCAACTTTCCTCTTTTACTTCCAAGTTGTTCAGTCTACTTTGTGTTTCTATATTGATTTCTAAACCAATGTATCAATTTCTACCAAAACATTCACTGCAACTTTGACTTGGATTGTATTGAACCTGAAGATCATTTGGGGAAATTGACAAGAATAACTAGTAACTATTCTGACCCATGTAGATGCAGATGATCCCTCCATCTATTTAGGTCTTTAGTTTCTCTCAGCAATGTTTTGTGGTTTTCAGTCAGTTTCACATATTCACTCATATTTATCCATGGGTATTTAATATAACTTGAGACTCTTGTAAATGGGATTTTTAAAATTATTTTCAGCTTCTGATTATTTGTTGCTACTATACAGAATTCCAACTAATTTATGTATATAACAGTGTATTTTGCAACTTTGCTAAACATACTTATTAGATGTAGGAGCGTTTTTGGTGTATCATATTTTCTACATGTATCCTGTCTTTTGTTAATCAACACTGTTCTATTTCTTCCTTTCCAATCTATATCCATTCTTAAAACTTCTAAAGCAGTGTTTTGTCTAAGTGTTAAAAGCAGATGTCATAGTCTTGTTCCTGAATTTGGGGAAAAACATTCATTCTTTTATAATAGGACGTGAGCTGTAGGTTTTTGTATATGGCCATTTTGAGACTGAGGAAGTTCCCTTCAATTCCAAATTTTTTGAGAGATTTTATCACTGCTTTTTCATTCTCTCTTGAGATGATCGTGTGCTTTTTCTTCAGCCTGCTGATAGAATTAATTGCTCTAATTTTTAAATGGTTGAACCCCACTGGTGACATTGTGTGTGTGTGTGTGTGTGTGTGTGTGTGTGTGTGTGTGTATGTAATATGATTCTATGGGTTTTGACAAATGCATATAGTGCCACATAACCGTCATCCATAGTATGATAAAGAATGGTTTTACTGCCCTAAAAGTCCACAATATTCCATCTTTTGATCTTTCCTCCACTGGTTCTAAGTTCCTGGCAACCACTAGTCTTTTCATTGTCTATATAGTTTGCCTTCTCCAGTAGTGGGAATCATACTGTATATGGCCTTCTGGAAACTGGCTTCAGTTAGCAAAAGGCATTTAATGTTCCTCCATATATTTTCATGGCTCGATAATTCATTTCTTGTTATTGTTGAATAGTAGTCCACTGTTTGCACAGCACTGTACTGCAGTGTGTTTATTCCTTTACCAACTGAAGAACATCTTGCTTGCTTCCAGGTTGTGACGATTTTTTTTAATTTTAATTTTTTAATGTTTATTTTTGAGAGAGACAGAGACAGAATGCGAGTGGGTGAGGGGCAGAGAGAGAGAGGAAGACACAAAATCCAAAGCAGGCTCCAGGCTCCGAGCTGTCAGCGCAGAGCCTGACGTGGGACTCAAACCCACAGGCTGTGAAATCATGACCTGAGCCAAGTCGGACGCTCAACCGACTGAGGCCCCCAGGTGCCCCAGTTGTGATGATTAAAATAAAGCTGCTATAAACATTTATGTGCAAATATTTGTGTGGATATCCATTTTCTATTTGGGTAAGTATCTAAGAGTATGACTGCTGGGTTGTGTGATAAGACTATGCTTAGTTTTTTAACAGTCTGTCAAACTGCTTTCCAAAATGGCTGTACCATTTTGCATTCCTACCAGCAAGGAGTGGGAGTTCTGTGCTCCATATCCTTGCCACCATTCAATAATTTCTTTTCTTTTTGGATTTTAGGCATTCTAATACGTTATCTTATTATTTTAATTTGCAATTCCCTGATGTTAAGTGATGGTGAGCAGCTTTTGGTATGTTTATTTCCCATCTGCCTATCTGCTTTGGTGAGGCATATGTTCGTTTGCACTGTGTAAAACTGGGTTGTTGGTTTTCTTACTATTGAGTTTTAAGAGCTCTTTGCATAGTATGGATAAAAGGCACTTACCAGATACTTGTTTTGTAAATATTTTCTTACAGTCTGTGGCTGTCTTTTCAATCTCTTAACAGTATCTTATGTAGAGCAGAGATTTTTAATTTTAATAAAGTCCAAATTGTCAACTTTTTATTTCATGGATCATTGTTTGGTGTTGTATTTAAAAGCATCATCACCAAATCCAAGGTCACTTAGAATTTTTTCTCAGTGTTATCTTCTATAAGTTGTATAGTTTTATATGTATATCTGTCATGTATTTTGAGTTAATTTTAGTAGAAAGCATAGAGTCTATGTCATATTTATTTCTTTGCATATAGATGTTCAGTTGCTCTAGCATCATTTGTTGAAAAGACTATACTTTTCTCATTGAATTGCCTTTGCTCTTTTGTTAAAGATCAGCTGACTCTATTTGTGTTGGTGTATTTCTAGGTTCTGTGTTCTGTTTGTGTTTTTATTTGTCCATTGTTTTGCCAATAGTGCACTGTCATGATAACTTTAGCTTTATGGTAAATGTTAAGGTTGGGTAGGATCAGTCTTCTGACTCTGTTCTATATTGTTTTGACTATTCTGGGTCTTTTACCTCTCCATATAAACTTTAGAATTAGTTTGTCTCTATCCAGAAATAATTTGCTGGGATTTTGATTGAGATTGCATTGAAACTATAAATCACATTGGGACGAAATGACATCTCAACGATACTGAGTCTTTCTACTCATGAACATGGAATATCTCTCCACTTACTTACATCTTTGATTTCTTTGATCCACATTGTACAGTTTGATCAGATCTTGGACCTATTTTCTTTTATTTATACCTTGCCCCTGTTACTCCATTTTGGCCAGAATCAGAAATCAAGAGATTTTTACTTTAATGAGAAAAATTGCAGTTGCTTGGGAAGAACTAAGAGAGTTTTAAATTTGAGTGAAGGTCATATTGCAAGGGCAATTACAGTCTGGTTGCTACAATTATTAATTGATTCAGTTACTCATTTAGCTTTTTGATAAGAACTTATTGAGTTCCTACTATCAAGTAGGTCCTTTGCTAGACCTTAATAATAGAGAAATGAATAATACATCATCATTAAATTATAATTTTGATTATCGTTTGCATTATATAAGTGGCAAACAATACCAGCTTCAGGCAAAATAATATATTTGGAATGTTTACCTTGGTGCCTATCTAATTTACTGATCTTTTTTTTACTTTCATCCATATGCATTATTTTGTGGCTCATTCCTAAAGGATCTCCATCTCCAGCATGTGCTAAGTAATAACTCTGTAAAGTGTAAATTGGTAACTTAAGTTGTTATCAATGAATATTGAAACTAGAAATGATCACGTATTTACATGAGCATTTACATTTTAATTAGAGGAATTTTAAAGACTGGGGATATTTCTAGGCTAGGGAAATAAGTTATTAATAATAGACTTTAAGATCCTTACACAGGAAAGATCATTGCAGAGAAAGTGATTTGAGAGAGGGGCTGATGCTATTCTGGAATAAGTTTAGGTCAACCTTTCCCAGAAATTATATATTCCTGAGTGTATCACAGCTACTAGAATCTTTTCACCATGTGACCTTTGACTCCTAGGTACCAGGAGTAGTATAAAAGAATACAGAAAAAAAGGTAGGATATTTGATAAAATCTCAAGAAATTTTACTGACTCATGACATCTAATATGCTAAGGATTTAGTCCAGAGAGGACTTGGCAAGAAATAAATATCCAAAGGTATATTTAAAGTTTTCAAGTTAAGAAAACTTGCCCAAATTTTTCTCTGTTGCATTCATCTTCCATCACCTTAGGCAAGTGGAGAGGCCCTTGGTGGAGTATTTATAGTACTTGAAATACTCACTTAGTGCTTTGCAGAAAAAGTTACCTATGCTTTCCATGTCATGTGGCTGATTCTTACCAGGAGAAATTCTTAAGATATCAAAAACAAAATAATTGATGAACAAAGGAAACAAGAGGAAGCCATCGCTCAAAGTGAAATAAAGCAAAGCAAAACAAAACAAATGCATGTGCATTTTGTAGGCATCATGCCTAGAAAAGCTGGAAGAAAGTGGGGTGTGAACCAGGCATTCACTTTTCTGTGAGCACACGTCTCTGATTTTACTGAACAGAAAAACCTCTTAGTAGAGATTATAAATATTATAGATTAATAGAATTATTGTTGGAGTTACCTTTAGGAACTTGATTCACCTTCTTTGTAGGATGATATACAACATTTTTTACACTTTATTTATGTCTTCTTCATAGGAAGCTAATGCTTCATAAACTTTATTCTGTGCCAGGCAATGTTGGAAGTATTTTAGGTGTATCCTCTTTTTTTTTTTAATACACTTTTTTTTTTCAACGTTTATTTATTTTTGGGACAGAGAGAGACAGAGCATGAACGGGGGAGGGGCAGAGAGAGAGGGAGACACAGAATCGGAAACAGGCTCCGGGCTCTGAGCCATCAGCCCAGAGCCCGACGCGGGGCTCGAACTCACGGACCGCGAGATCGTGACCTGGCTGAAGTCGGACGCTTAACCGACTGCGCCACCCAGGCGCCCCATATCCTCTTAATTAACGTTAAAAACAATCTTATGAAGTAAGCACTCTCATAATTTCCATTTAATATCGAGGAAATAACATGGATGGACATAGAGGGTATTATGCTAAGTGAAATGAGTCTGGCTGAGTAATAAAAATACCATATGACTTCACTCAGTGGAATCTAAAAGAACAAATGCATAAACAAACAAAAAGCAGAATCAGATCTATAAATACAGAGAACAAACTGATGGTTCCAGAGGGCAGAGCTTGGGGGTGCTGGGCAAAGTAGGTGAAGGGGAGTGGTAGAGACAGGCTTCTGGTTATGGAATGAATAAGCCACAGGAGTAAAAGGTACAACATTGGAAATAGAGCCAGTGATATTGTAAGAGCATTGTGTGGTGACCGAGGGTGGCTAATTGTGGTGGGCTTGGCATAACAGAGTTGTGGAGTCACTATGTCATACAACCGGAGCTAATATAACTCTGCGTCAACTCTACTTAAAAAATTAAAAAAGAATAATGCTAAAAAAATAAAGTTAAAATAAAATTGAGGAAGCAAAGCCAAAGAGAAGCTTATGTAATTTTCAATGAACCGGCAGCGTTGCAGTTCACAGGCTGGCGGCTGGTTTGAGTCTGAACACTTAAAGGGCATCCATCCGGGCTTACTGGGATTGGTACATGTGGGTACTGGCAGCCCAAGTGAATTATAAAACACTCGAACATGAGTAACATAATAGGGGCTACACTTTGAAGACACTAATACTTTGCAGGCTCACACCCAGTGGACAGGTGGCTTTACAATTTGTGAGGATGACATATGCTGTCTGATAAGATGAGGCTGGGGCAACCTCAGTACCCAAAGGGTTAATAGTCTCCAAGAAGTGCTGGTGCTACCCTGATTCCTTTTTCTTCCACCATCGGCCTTTCTGTTTCTCTGTAGATCCTTCCCCTGCTTCCCAAATGGAGTGGGAGAAATACTTTCCCACAGTGTAGAAATTGGAGTTTGTAATACCATTTAATTAATAGTTAATAATTTTTGATAGTTTCACTTAAAATTTATATGTATATATAACTACGTGTGTGTGTGTGTGTGTATATATATATATATATATATATATATATATGAAATAGACCTTCAAAGGGGCCCTGTCAATTGTAGCGAATCACTGTCAAATGCCAGGTCAATTAACATAACGATCAGAGGAGTATATTCAGAAAAATATGACGATTTTATTAAAGTTATTTATTTATTTATTTATCTATCTATTTATTTAGTTTAACATTTTATTTTATTCTTTGAGAGACGGAGACACAGCATGAGCAGAGGAGGGGCAAGGAGAGGGGGAGACACAGAATCCGAAGCAGGGTCCAGGCACTGAGCTCTCAGCATGGAGCCGGATGAGAAGCTCGAACCGACGGATGCGAGATGATGACCTGAGCCGATGTCAGACACTTAACTCACTGAGCCACCAGCCGGGCACCCCACATTTATTAATTTTTTAAATGTTTATTCATTTTTGAGAGAGAATGAACAGGGGAGGGGCGGGGGTAGGGGGGGAGGGTGGTAGACAGAGGACCTGAAGCAGGCTCTGAGCTGACAGCAGCAAGCCAGATGAGGGGCTCAAACTCATGAACTGCGAGATCATGACCTGAGCCAAAGTCAGATCCTCAACTGACTGAGCCCCCCAGGTGCCCCTAAAGCTTTTTTAATAAGAACATAAAGACTAGCTAATGAAATGTTCTCTATCGAGTAAATGAATTATGTGGACACACTTAGAGAATATAGTATGAAGTAAAGACAATGTTGTGAGGTCAACTATTGCATTTCAAGCTCTCCTTAACTTTACAGGAAGCAATCTGATTGAATTAATTTTCTTCAGTAATCCCCTTTGTTTAAGATTAACTGCAAAAAGTAGTTCACACTTAGAAAAACTATTGTCCTTTAAGACCAGAAACTCTGAGAAGAGCCGTCTTCAGTGTCCAGGAACGCGGCAGCACGCTCAAGGTCTACACATTCGTCTGCCTACTGCACTGACAGCTTCATTAAACATTTCTTTCCACCTCGCTGGCATGCAGCTGATTTCCTCTGAGGTTGCGGGAGACCATTCAGCTTTCGTCAGAAGGAGCCTGAATTTCTGCCCAGCTCTACACGGGCTGCTTCTAGCCTGTAGGTTGCACCTTCCGTGGGAATTCGAATTGACTCGAGGAAATACGTTGCCAGGGAGAGTTAATAATTCATGCCCTGAGAAGGGATGGAAATGCTGGCAATATTATTTCATGAGCCACTTGGAATCAAGGGTCTGTGTAAATTGCCGTAGGATGGGTGTGCCCCAGTGCTGTCGAGCCAAGGTATCTGCTTGGAACTCCAGCTCTAGATGGGCACCTTTGAGGCCCTGCCGGGCTCCATCACCGGTATCAATCCCGCTCCCTCTCCTGCAGGTGTCTGGCTTCCACGGAGCGTTTTCACATTCCTGCTAACTGACTGGCACCTGGGACTCAGGGAAGCCGTACGCAGCTACCCCGGAGTTGTGTAATGTGGTGACCTTTCTGGGCTTTACTGGGTCCTATACAGAGGGAGGACGTCTCGTTCCCTTATTGTGTTGCAAGTCGTTAAGTAGGTGCAGGCTAGTGTGTGTTTGTGATCCAAACTCTTCCAGACTCCCTTATGAAGCCATGCTACATATTTTCTTCTTTTTTTGGAAACACTCCTTCTAACAGGAAGTAGGGTGAACCTAAGTCTAAGAGGCTTTGCTGCAGGAGTTCCCAAATACTTTGTCTTTTCATCTTCACATAGTCTTTGTTGGGAGCTTTTTGTCCTTCGTTTCGGTGTCAGATGGATGCAGCTGAGACTACGCACAAATGTAGTCACTGGCGTCAGTTTCCGACGTTGCTGTCTCTGATGACTGACACTGGCCACCGTGATTGACAGTTGATGATGACTATCCATTGTTGCCTCACTTTGGATATTGTGATGTAAGTGTGTGCAGCTGAGCGGGTTGTAACTGGGAATGACAGCAGATGTTCTTTGACTGTGTCTGTGGACTCTTGTGCTTTGTACAGAGATGGTGTTAATTTACTTTTTAGCATTGGAAATATTGTGAGCCTGTTTTCTAAGGGTTCAGATGAGCAAAGAAAACCAGAACGCTTACCACACCAACGCCAGCACGACTGAGGCATCACTGAAAAGGAAGGCTAAATAACTGTTATTTCAATGACAGATGGAAGGACATATATAACTGGGTTAGCGAGATAAATAACAAAAACAGAACATTTGCGATTGTCCGTGGTGCAGACGGGGAGGTAAAAACACATATGGAGACGGAATCTCACATGTCTTGGATGAGACAGGAAAATACATCAAAATAAATCAAAAATGTTTTGTCTCCCCCAAAGACACCAGTGCTCAGCTGAAAATAGTGACTGCTGAGCCAACTTGGGACTACCCGGATAATGAACATGCATTATCCTAATGTTCTCTTGATCACTCTGTGAAACTGCGTGAAACTACATTTCCTGATGAAGAAATTGCAGCTACAAGGTTCAGTGAAAGGACAAAAGGGAACATTTTGATCACAGAGATATTAGCCTCTTCCATTACGAAGTGAGTTCTGTCAGGCCTTAGTAGCTACTTTCCTTTTTAACGCTGGGAGTAGTATGACCATGTTTTTGTGTACCCATGTGTGTGCCAAGTTGAAATGTTTTTTTTTTCTCTCTCTCTCTCACTAGATGGTTTAAGCTGATTCACATTTATTTTAGGACTGAATTTATTTTATTTTCAGCTGAATTTTATTTGTTTAATTATTTAATTATTAGGACGTATTTCTGTTTATTTTCAACTGAATTATAATTTAAAATTCTGTGCCTTTTGTTAAATTTGCTATGTCATTTTATGTACAGGAAGCACATTCTCTGCCCTTTTATTTATTTATTAAATTTTTTTTTAAATATTTATTTTTAAGAGACAGAGACAGAGTGCGAGTGTGGAAGGGGCAGAGAAAGAGAGAGAGAGAGAGAGAGAGAGAGAGAGAGAGAGAGAGAGAGATACAGAATCCGAAGTAGGCTCCAGGCTCTGAGCTGTCACCACAGAGCCCCCTGTGGGGTCCAAACCCACCAGCTGTGAGATCATGACCTGAGCCAAAGTTGGGCACCCAACTGACTGAGCCACCCAGGCACCCCTCTCTGCACTTTTATTAAAAAACCAAAACTGGATATTTAAGGGCAAGTGGTTTTTTTGTTTTTTTTTTTTTTTAACGTTTATTTATTTTTGGGACAGAGAGAGACAGAGCATGAACAGGCGAGGGGCAGAGAGAGAGGGAGACACAGAATTGGAAACAGGCTCCAGGCTCTGAGCCATCAGCCCAGAGCCCGACGCGGGGCTCGAACTCACGGACCGCGAGATCGTGACCTGGCTGAAGTCGGACGCTTAACCGACTGCGCCACCCAGGCACCCGCAAGTGTTTTATTATAGGGACTACCTTGGTACTTAAATCTCCTTTAATGACTTTATTTCCCTGTTTGCTTATTTAACCTTTCATTATCTGCTTTATCAGTTTATTTTTTCATGTTTATTTATTTTTGAGATAGAGGGTAAGCAGGGGAGGGGCAGAGAGAGAAGGAGACACAGAATCAGAAGCAGGCTCCAGGCTCTGAGCTGTCAGCACAGAGCCTGACACGGGGCTCGAACTCACGGACCGTGAAATCATGACCTGAGCTGAAGTTGGACGCTCAACCTACTGAGCCACCCAGGCGCCCCTGCTTTCTCAGTTTTGTTTGGGTGAGAGATGGGACACTTTAATACCTACCTACTACCTACTCAATAATAAGCTTTTCATGTTTTCTCTCCCCTTTCATCCCAAGTTTTAGCTGCATTATTCCTGACATCAAAATTGATGAACGCAAAGGTGGTCAAAAGGTACAAAGTTCTAGTTACAAAATAAACAAGTCCTAGGAACGCGATGTACACTTTGGTGACTATAGTTAATAATAAACACTGCATTGTCTATTTGCAAGTTGCTGAGAGAGTACATCTTAGAAGTTCTCTCCAGAATGGAAACAATTTGTAACTATGGATGGTGATGGATGGCAACTAGCCTTATGATCATTTAGCCATGTGTACAGTTATCTGATCCTTATGTTGCATACCTGAAAGTATTGTTATATGTCAATTATATCTCAGTTCAAATATATATAACATTGGTACAGTTGTTTCCCTCTCATCTTTACTTTTATAGGTATATTCATATATTTAAAAAATGCTTGCTATCCTTTTTTGAAATTTTGTTATTTTTTTTCATGCTTATTTATTTTAGAGAAAGCAACAGAGCATGCCAGGGGAAGGGCAGAGAGACAGAGGGAGACACAGAATCTGAAGCAGACTCCAAGCTCTGAGCCATCAGCATGGAGCCCAATGTGGGGCTTGAACTCACGAACCATGATATCATGACCGGAGCTGAAGTCGGACGCTTAACTGACTGAGCCACCCAAGCGCCCCCTTTTTTTGAAATTTTCATAGTCATAAGTTGGTTGGATGAAGCTGATGCTTTTTAAAATTCTTTTTGATTTTCAGTTTTTCATTTATTTTTTAAATTTTTTTTAAAAATGTGTATTTATTTTGAGACAGGGAGTGCAAGCAGGGAAGGGGCAGAGCGAGAGGGAGACACAGAATCTGAAGCAGGCTCCAGGCTCTGAGCGGTCAGCACAGAGGCCGACATGGGGCTCGAACCCACGAACCACGAGACCATGACTTGAGCCAAAATCAGAGGATTAACTGACTGAGCCACCCGGGTATCCCTTCAGTTTTTCCTTTCTGATTTGAGGTAGCTTTTCATATCTTTAAATGCTTGTTTCCATAGTTTAATATCTGTTGGAGAGTGTAGATTTAAAGATTTCTTTGGGTTGATGGTGTTGGGTTGTGTGTTGGGGGAAGGTTCCTCATTGAAGAAGCATGCAAAATTTTTAATGATTTTCTGTGATCTCTGTGGACTTGACTTTTCTTGTGTTTATCTTGAGTGATAGCCAGGTATTTCACATGATTCTTACTTCATTAGCATTAATTTTGGTTAGTCTAGCAGAGAACTCAACACTTAGCAGTATTTTTAAATTTTTGTTTTTAAAAAATTTAACTGAAGTATAGTTGACGATGTTATATTAGTTTCAAGCGTACAACATAATGATTCAACAATTCTCTATATTAAGACATGCTTACCATAATAAGTGTAGTTACCATCTGTCACCATACAACATTATTACCATATTATTGACTCTATTTCTTGTGTTTCTTTATCCTTGTGACTTGTTTAATTTTAATTTTTTATTTTATTTATTTATTTTTAGAGAGGAAGTGAGAGCCAGCAAGGGAGGGGGAGAGGGCCAGAGAGACACAGGGAGAGAGAGAGAGAGAGAGAGAGAGAGAGAGAGAGAGAGAGAGAGAGACGGACAGACAGTATCTTAAGCAGGCTCCACGCTCAGCACAGAGCCTGTTGTGGGGCTTGATCCCATGATCCTGGGATCATGACCTGAGCCTCAGTCAAGAGTGGGGTGCTTAACCAGCTGAGCCACCTAGGCACCCCATGACTTACATATTTTATAACTGGAAATTTGTACCCTATGTTTGGTTTTGCAGTGAAGGAGAAGTGAGCCTCTTTTGACTTGGAAAACCCTGCATTTTCACTTAGTCTTGTTTTATCTTTTACTACCTGATTGTCAGAACACATTTTACCCTCTCTTTTGTTCCTTTTCATCCCCAGAAGGTATATGTTTAGAATATTGGGGTGTGTGTGTGTGTGTGTGTGTGTGTGTGTGTGTGTGTGCATGCACGTGCATTTTAAATCATGTTTCTTTTTTTCCCCTCACAAGTCTTGGATGAGATAGGAGAAGACATCTAAATAACGCAAAATATTTTATATCCCCCAAAGACAACGTTTAGTTGAAAATGAGCTTGTGAGTATCCCATAATGAACATGCATTATGATATCGTTTCCCTTGATTATTCCATGTAACTCAGTAAAGTCACAATTCCTGGTTAAGAAGCCTGCTCCATTAAAGAGTTTACCTCTTCGTGTTGCATGCCTGCCTGCAATGGAGTCCATCTCTGTATTTGTTCTATTTATTTATTTTTATTATTTGTTGAATTTGGTTGGCAAATAATGTTGCATTAGTTCAGGCGTACAACATAGTGACTCAACATCTCTACTCCTGCTGTGTTACAAGTGTAGCTACCCTCTGTCCCTATACAACGTTATTACAATACCATGGACTATATTCTCCATTTTATATGTTTTATCCCTGGGACTTCTTCATTCCAGAAGTGGAAGTCTGCCTCTTCCACTCTCCTTCACTCATTTCACCTACCTCTTCACCCCCTTCCCTCTGGCAACCATGAGGTTTTTTTTTTTCCACTATATTTATAGGTCTGCTTCTGCTCTGTTTTCTTACTCATCTCTTTAAATCCTCCATCCGTGTCCCTTTTTATGGTATTTGGCTTTTGATGACCTTGTACTTGGAAATCCCTTCCCTGGCAGTTGGTTGTATGATCTGTTTTTCGGTTCCCCTGCCTCAAGTATCTTCAATGTTAGTGTAGATTTGATCTTTCCTGTTATTGCTTTAACTCAGCCTCAGGCTCCTTAGCCAGTGTCCCTCCTCTCCATTTCTTGCACTTTTCTTTCCTGCTTGTGCTTGCCGCGAAGCTCTGAGACACGTAGCGATGGGTGAGAGCATATGGTACCCTAGCACTGATGGTCCTGTGCTTTTGCTCATTATTCACAGTAGCTTTGCAATCTCTGTCTTAAAGCAATGTTGAGGGTGTACTTCTGCACGGCTTTTTATAGGTGTGCAATGCAGTTGTCAGTTCTGTCTCTGGGAGGAGACGTGGGGAAATTTTTTACTACACAGTTTTCATTGTCTGTACTTACCCCAAAGCTTTTTGCTCTCAGTTGATAATTTCCTTGGCAATACACATCTTTTAAAAATGTACTAAGCGCCAGTACATGTGTTTCCAGCCAGTTCGGTTTTGCTATTTGGTCCCACTATTCGTTCCTCAACCCCATGGTGTGCCTAAAGATGCAAACGTGCAGGCTACTCTCGTAATCTGGTTTTGTAATCTCCGACTGATTTTGTGAAAGAAACATAGCTCTTTGTTGCTTATAGTCATTTAAAATGTAATCTCTTCTGGGGCGCCTGGGTGGCACAGTCGGTTAAGCGTCCAACTTCAGCCAGGTCACGATCTTGCGGTCCGTGAGTTCGAGCCCCGCGTCGGGCTCTGGGCTGATGGCTCAGAGCCTGGAGCCTGTTTCCGATTCTGTGTCTCCCTCTCTCTCTGCCCCTCCCCCGTTTATGCTCTGTCTCTCTCTGTCCCAAAAATAAATAAACGTTGAAAAAAAAAATTAAAAAAAATAAAATAAAATGTAATCTCTTCTGTTGGGGGCTGAAAATATTCAGCTTTTCCGGGTCTTGAAATGTCTGATTTTCTTTTTCATTTTTACTTAGTAAATGACCCATTCTTTTTTTTTTTTTTTTTTTAATTTGGCTCTTTTCTTTCTATATTTTGTTCCATTCTGCCTGTATTAGCAAGTGCACACTAGTGCTGGGAAAATCACTTTTGCTGAATTTCTTAGATTACTAGTCACATGGATGGCCTCCCATATCAAGGCAGCAAGAGTTTTAGTAATTGTTTTGCTACTGCATTACATAGATTACAGCATTCCATCCTTCGTTATCAATTACCTTGTCATACTATAAGCCATGGTTCAGCATATTACTGCCTAAGGGCCACATCTGGCCTTTGGCCTGTTTTTGTAAAGAGGTGGTGTTGGAAGACAGCCATGTTTATTCACTTATGTATCGTCTATGCTGAGTAGAGGGTTGTTGAGTAGTTACAGCAAAGGCCATGTAGTCTGCAAAGTCTGAGATATTTGTAAGCCGGCCCTTTGCAAAAGTGCACTCACCATTGCCACATATGTTTTTGTTACATGAGAACAAAACACCACTTCAAAGTACAAGTGTCTGGGTTCTTTGGAGTGAACAAGAGAGTCTGTTGGACCTGACAGACTCTGAGATGTTAGGGCCCTGACATCATAAAAATATTTTTTTTTTTTTTTTCACTAAGAGAAAGTCTAGTGCTAGTTAGGTTCCTGGGAAATTCTCCAAATGGTAACTTTGGAATCTAAACCTTTTTGATCATGTGACTGGTATTTTGGAACTTTCTGCTATCAGTCACACAGAAGAAGGAAAGAAGGGAAGAGGACATAATGGGTAAGTATTCATATTGCCATGGGAAACATACTAAATGCTTTCATTCATATTTTATTGGTCAGGATCGTCATGATCAAGGTTATTACAAAAGAGACTGGGAAATGAGTTTCCAGGTATATTCCATAATGATTCTTTAGGTTTTTTTGTTTGTTTTGTTTTGTTGTTGTTTTGTGGGGTTTTGTGTTTCTTTTTTTTTTTTTTTTTGGTTGTTTGTTTTTTGTGGTTTTTTTTTTTAACGTTTATTCATTTTTGAGATACAGAGATTGACAGAGCATGAGCAGGGCAGGGGCAGAGACAGAGAGAGAGAGAAGGAGACACAGAATCCAAAGCAGGCTCCATGCTGAGCTGTCAGCACAGAGCCGGACATGGGGCTCGAACTCATGGACTGCGAGATCATGACCTGAGCTGAAGTCAGACGCTCAACCAACTGAGCTACCCAGGTGCCCCTGTTTTTTTTTTTTTTTTTTTTAAACAGACAAATGCCCCAAGATAGCTCCTTCACCTGTCTGTTTTCAGTTCTCACTTTATTTATGGCCAGAGAAGAGCCCCCATACTTGATGTGAAGATCATCCATGCTTTATTTTTTTAATTTACTTTTTTTTTTTTAATTTTAGAGAAAGAAAGCATGTGAGTGGGGGAGAAAGGAAGAAGGAGAGAGAGAGAATCCCAAACAGGTTCCATGCCCAGCACAGAGCCAATGCAGGACTCAATCCCATCACCCCTGGGGCCACGACCTGAGCTGAAATCAAGAGTTGGTTGCTTGGGGCTCCTGGGTGGCTCAGTTGGTTAAGCGTCTGGCTCTTGATTTCGACTCAGGTGATGATCTCATGTTCTTGAGATTAAGCCCCATATGGGGCTCTGTGCTGAGCCTGGCTGGGATTCTCTTTCTGCCCCTCCCCTCTCTGTCTCTCAAAATAAATAAACATTTAAA